>NW_024086428.1:0-74203 GCF_009730915.1 Dioscorea cayenensis subsp. rotundata | reverse complement strand
TTTTTTCAACCAAACATATGAAAGCTTTCACTACAAGAAAAATCCCAAATCGGCACGGTAAAATTGGCACGGAAACAAAATCGTGACAAATTTGTTACAAGATTTGACACGGAACTAACAAACCGTGTCAAATATTTGATTTTTTTAAAAAATATTATTTACTTCATGCCAAATCATTTGTGCTCAAATATATAAATTTAATAATTTTATATGCAGTATGCTAAATGCAGAGTGCTAAAACATATTTTTTTAAAAAAATAATTTATTAATACTGGTGCCAAATCTGAGTGCTAAAAACCCAAATATAATAATATATTAAGTCACTTGCTAACATCGTGACAAATATATAAATATATTAATATATTAATGCCGTGCTAAATACCGTGCCTTGAAATCCCTCTTTTCTTGTTGGGATTTTTTGGGAAGATGCGGGTTACTTTGGTTTTACCGGAACGGCCCTACTCTTTCCATATATATAAATTTTAAATTTATTATATATATATATATATATTAATGAATATTAATTTAAAATAATATTAACATTGACTAGAAATAATATTTAATTAGATTGTTAATGTTTTATAAGACTAGAATAATATTGCTAGTTTTGTTGTTTTTTGGGTATATGGTGTAAAAAGTTATCAATTTTTTACTTCATGTCATTGTTCTCAAAGATGAGTTTTTCTTTGTTAGTTTTATTGATAACATTGTGTTTTTTCAGGTATTTATTTGGGAGCTTTGTGTTTGATGTTGTTAAAAAACCCCATTTTGTGATAATTATCTGGGATTTTTATCGGTTGATGTTCTTTGGTTTTACCATTTCTATCATCCCCTTTGTGTATCACTTCTTTTGGTTTATAGTGCTTGTTGAGCAGCTCAAACCATTTATTTATGCTTAAATAAAGCAAATGTGAATAAAATTCCATTTACTCATACCTTATCTTTTAAGTAGAACACTCATAAATGTTGCTTCTGAAAAGAATGTTCCATAAATGTTTGTTTAAAATTTGTTTTTGCAATTTAATTCATTGTTCTGGTTTCCTATTATGATAATTCCTTTCAAATAAGTTACTTTTAATGCATGAAGTTTTTCAAAATTGCACCTTTTATATTCTGAGTTTAATGTTGCTTAACTACTTCTGAAAGTATCTGATCACTGTGCTATTTTCCTACGTTCAATGCTGTAATTTTGCCACCCAAGAAAATTATATATATATATATATATATATATATGGGAGGACAATACCTTTCTTTTCCTTATAATATCACCATAAACAAACACCCTAACTTCTATGTGCTTGAGCTTTTGTGGTTTGAATCTGTGCTTGTCTTAAGCTAAGCATTCATTGTCTCAATATTAGATTGCCCCATTAGCTACCTACTTCAGTTCTTGTTAAGTATTATGTTAATTAAATTTTTCTGGGCATTGAAACCAAAATCTAGCTGAGTTTTTCCTGTTTTTGACAATCTTGAAGCCTTAGTTATTCATATTTAAAATAGGATGCTAATGGAAGAAAATACACTAGATGCTAGACTATTTTTAATGAGATGTATAGGACACTCGGCGCTACCCATCGCCCCCGCCACCCGCTCCTCGTTATGGTACTATATATACTTAAATACACTTCACATCTTTAGTGTGTTTTTTTTTAACCTTACCATCACTCTTGTAATTACAGCAATGAGATGGTTCTTGTCACCTGTAACTCATCAACCAACTCCATACTCCTAGCACTATCCTGTTTACAGGTATTATATTATATTATATATATATATATATATACAGCATCATGGTATTGATTAAATGCTTGTCTCATTGCCTTTTCAGATACTCTGGAGGCTTTAACCCAGAGAGCATGTACCTAATGGTAAGCGTAATGCATATCCTAGTTCTTTGAGATTAAACCTTGAAACAAATTGGCTGATGTGTATATATATATGCATGCATGGGTACCAGTTTTCTCCCTACTATGGGGTTTATCATCACAACATGTATAGCTACTATCCTTGATATTATCATCATCTACGATATTATGGATATGGTTCATCAACATTCTCAGGTCAGATACTCTCTTCCAGTGATCTAACTGATTGGCTAGCATTGAAGACAGTGACTGTCTCTTGTTCTGTGTAGCAGGTGTCCGCTCTCTGGCAATATTATTGTTATGTTAAAGGAATTCTTCACCAAATTTGGGAAGTCCGCAAAGCCATCAAGATCAAGAAATGAGGAGACTGGGAGTTACCAGTTACGTAAACAAAAATCTGGCAAGCCTCAAGGCTTTGTTGATATAGCTGTTCGTATTTATGAGCAGAGTGAGAGTGGTGCCTCTTACCTAGGTTTCTGCTAAGCTATTCTGATGTGTTAATTATAGTAATTGTCTAAAACCATCCTCAAATCATGTTCCGTTGATTCCTATGGCACTTTGAAATAACTTGGTTCCTCGCTGCTTATAGATTCTCTTTTGTTCTGATTTCAATTCAATTGCTTTAGATGAAGACTAGTACATAATCTTTGTCTAGAGTCTTATAAATTTATTATTTTGTCATACTTAGTGTTCTACCTCTGTCAGAAGGCTTAGAGTTGGTTCGTTTAATGCCCACAAGTTATTAATCTGGCTTATAGGGAAATTTTTGTTGCCATATTTTGTTGCATTATTTCATTCTACATTCATTTCCTTTGCTTACTTTTGGTTGTTATGATGTTTCACAAGGGGGATATCTGGTTATGTGTGTGTTTGTGAAGAATGTAGTTTCTGTTATTCGGCCATCTGTACCATGTTAACCTTTGTGAAAAATCTACTATTTTCTTCATCAATTTTGTTGCATTATTTTATTCTACGTTCATTTTTTCTTAGTTTTGGTTGTTATGATGCCTCACTTAACCTATGTAACATCTTCTATGTTCTTCATCAGTACCTGCTTGTGCTAAGGATTGAATCCCATTTTTCCTGCATTGGAGCCATAACCATCATCTTACAAATCCATGCATGCATGATATTCTTATACTTATGTTCTCTCCTTCTCTTGATTCATCCTCTATTTAATATATAATCCTAATTAGATCACCATTAGAGACTGTCAACTGGTAACTTTTATCATTATGATGGACATCCTGAAGAATTTGTAGGAAGGCATCAAACAATGCTTGTTTTGGCCATGTCTAGTGTCTTTAAAAATAAGCCCTCCATGAAATTCATCAGGTGCATTCCAACATCTTTAATTGCAAAGATTAGTTTGTCTAACTTTCACTTGTCCCATTTTTGTTCTCTTTGTTTTCCTCGCAGCTAGAGTTCATCGACATGATCAAATTCATGACCGTGAAATCATCTACCCTAGAGTGCCACTCTTAATGTTCATTATATGAATTTCCGGGGAAGAGACCCTGTTATCGGCGATTGAAATAATCTAATTAAAATTTTTGTTTTGCTTTTGTTAATTTAATAAGATGATTTTTTTGTTTTGGTAATTCAAAATTTTTAACTAGTGCAATTAAAAAAAATTAAATTAAATTAATTTCATATAAATTATTTTTTTTCACAGATTAAACAAAAGCGTCTTGAAAGCTGTAACAAAAAAGTTTTATTAAAAACTGTGTCAAATACCATGAAAAAAGTATAGTATATAAAATCATGCTAAAAATTGTGTCAAATACTGAACCAATAAAACAATGCCAAAATAGTGAAATGTAGAATCAAAGTCCGTGCCAAACATTGATGGCAATGGTTGGCACAATAGTAAAAAACCGTACCGAAAACAGTGACAAAGTTCTGCACGGTATTAAAAAAATGGTGCCAAAATGTATTTGTGACTAGTGTTATAGGCACGGTAAATTTTTGGTGCCAAATACAGTGCCAAAATCAGTTTGGTACGGTTTTTAATCCCATTTTCGTGCCAATTTTACCGTGCCGATTTATGATTTTTCTTGTAGTGTTTTCACAACATTAACTTTCTAGGGAAAGCTGTTACTTTCCCCCATACGCCCCCTGAATATAGATTTTCTTTTAGAAATTAAAGATGACTACAAACTCCCTATGACCGGAATACTAAATACTGGTGGTAGTAGAAATTATATTGCCAAAGTAGTCTCCCATAGGGGTGGTAATGGGGCGGGGCAGGGGCGGGGGCGGGGATGCTCCTCCCGTCCAGTCCCACAGTCGACATCCCCATCACCTGAGGGATTCTCTCAGCTTTGTAAAAAATTATTACATATTGGAACATAAAAACAACTCAACATAAATATATACATAAAATTATGATAAGATCAAAACTACTTAACATAGGGCTCTTATATCTAATTTTAATTGTTATTAGTTTAAAAATAAATAGTTTATGTGATTAGCGCAATTAAATTAAAATTAGAGTTTTTTATGTTATTACCTAGGGCATTGAAATTTTTAATGTTGAAAAAATTATACATACATACACACAATATGTATATATATATATATATATATATATATATATATATATATTAATCGGGTCGGGATCCCCACGGGGCGGGGAGAGCATTCCCCGTCCCCATCCCATTTAGGAAACGGGGACGGATTGGCCCCCGTCCCCACCCGCATGGGGAGGGATTCGGGGAATCCCCATCCCCGTCGGATCGAGTCCCATGAGGGATCGTGGGGATTCCCCGTCCCATTACCACCCCTAGTCTCCCAATGATACAAAGAAACAGCTACTCATAAATCTATGGTTATGGTCAAGGATGCTTTTGGAAACCAAATCATTTTAACAGGAAAAAAAAAATTTGGTAGATTGCATACATCATTTTGTTCACTAGATTAGTACACAAGCAGTATGCAAATGAAGGAAAGATCAGAGTTATCCTTTGAAAGCTATACTTGCTTGTCTTTCTAAGAGATTCCTGGTATTATCTATGTCAACAACGTTTTCCTCAAAAATAACCGTTTCATTGTTACATAGATCCTTCCACACTATAATAAAATTTTTTGATAATATATACAAAAGCAAAATATATTATATATACAATTAATGTTAAAACATATGATGGTTATGTATCGTAAAAACAAAAACATCATCATTATGAAAACCTTCTTAGTACTATTGATTTGTTGTTTATTCTTGAAAGCATAAATTCTCTGCTATATAATCAAAAATATTAACCTCTTGATTGATTAATGAAAAACTTACCTAGAGCCAATTTTTGTATACCAAGAGCCTATCACTTATTATTAATTAATTAATTAATTTTTTTATCTTTTTCTACTTATTCAAAGCTCAGAATAACCACAAAGGGTTGTGGGTGTTTTTTCTATCAACGGGAGGTTTGAGCTTGTTATTTATAGAGAAATTTTTTATATTAGAGGAATTGCTTCAAAAGGTCCAAACAACTTTTACTTATTTAGTCAAAAACCTTTGATTTTTTTAAATATCTTAGAAGTTCCTCTTTTTTACCAGAATTACTTTTTAAGTCCAGATTCATGCTAGATAATCTCGGTTTTACTATTCTTACATCAGGTTCAATTTTTAGTTTTGATGTTTGATTTTGGTATTTCGGATTTAATATTTTTTAGATCATCTTCAGTTTTTAGTTTTGCTCTTTAATTTTTTTTAAAAAATTTATGTGTTGTCTAACAGAATTCAAACTTCCAAAAATGACGTGAGAGATGAAATGGAACTGATTATAAAAAGGAGGGATTGTAGAGGATAATATTTTGTCAGAAGGATTACAGGTGATAAAAAAAATTCTAGGGACTAATAAATAATTTTTTCTTTATATTAAAATAAGAAAAGAGAAGATATTATAAATTTTAAGAATATATTCTATAAAGATTTTAACATTAATATATATATCATGAGATAAATTAATATATTTTTATATTTTAAAAAGCGATAATTTATTTATATTTTTAAAAAAGTTATAAAATAATATAACTTAATTTAATATATAATATTAAATATTATTATAATATTATATCGTTTTGACGGAAACTTCTCTCTTGCTTGCCACGTGGTAATTCACTTTGTTGCTTTAATATATAAATAAATAAATAAATATATATATATATAATTTTTAATTATAAATTAATTTTAAAAAAAGTCAGTTTGAGATATTCTTTTTATTTATTTTTTAAAAATAACATAAAAAAAAGTGTAATATAATTGGGTAAGGCATTTGGTTGCCTATAAAGAGTTACGGTTCATCCTTACCCTCTTGCACTTAGTTGTTTTAAATTCTAAAATGATAAATAACTTAAAAAAAAAAAAACCTGATCCGTCGGTGTGTGCGGTGGTCCTTAGCAGTTACTGATCAGTGACCCACTAGGTCAGGCCCGGTTAACTGCCATTGATGGGAAGTCTGCATTTGATCATTTCATGCTATAAAACATTATTATTTTGTAATTATTATTGCATTTCTTTCCACAATAATATATTCCAAGAAATTTACTCTTGTATGTTTGCTGAGGTGGCAAGTTTGAGATTTGTGAGAAAGAGCTGATCTTTCAACAACAACAAAACAGAAATGAGGACAATAAAGCTAGCTGCTCAATTAGACCTTGTTCCGGGTAATTTCATATCTTTGATCTCATGCTTGAAAAGGCCACTAAACTTTCTGTCTTTTTCTTTCTTTTACAAGATTTACATTGTGTATTTGCTTTTCAATTGCAATACAATATTTCGCATAAAAGTGTTCTTATACAAATTAAAAAAATTATTATGTATGTTTATAATTATCATAAATCATTGAAGTCATTTTTAACATTAATTTTTAATTTAGATGCAATATATTTTTCATTGCAATCAATTACAAATCTTATTTTCACTTTACATATCATTTCAAGTTTTTGCCTTTGGTTTTTGTTAAAGGATATTTGACAAATTTTAATACAGAAAAATTTCTGAAACACAAGAAAAAATGCCATATATATTTATGTCTAGAAGTAGGGCAGTAAATGAGCCCAATACGCTCGTTAAAAAAGCTCGAAAGGCTCGTTAAGGGCTCATTCGTTAAGTTAATTAAATGAGCGATTCTCAAGCCTAATTATTAAGCTCGTAAAATAAACGAGACGAGCCTGAACACCATCAAGCTCGGCTCGTTAAGGCTTGTGAGCAAACTCATTTATATGAATCATTAAAAGATTGTTTATATGAATCGTTAAAAGCTCGTTTATATGCTCATTTATATGAATCGTTAAAAGCCCATTTATACGAATCGTTAAAAACTCGTTTATATGAATCGTTAAAAACTCGTTTAAATGAATTGTTAAATTTGTAGTTCTATTTTGTACATATGCTATGTTAAGTATTAACAAAAGTAAAATATGTGTTATGTTTATTGTTTTGTAGGAATTTTCAAGCTATGGAAGCAATGAATTTATCACTAAAATGAAGCTCTTTTTATATGAACAATTGTAGACTTAATTATGTTGATTTTGAATTATGCCAAGACTTCATTGATGTTTGATTTTGAACATGGTTTATTTTGATGTCTAATTATGCTATCTATGACTTGAATATTTATGTGATGGTTTTTTATTTTTCTAATTTTAGATTTGATTGTTTTAGTGTTTCACAACAAGATTTGAAAGATGAGCAATTGAGCATAGATAGCTTGATGATTGTAACCCTTATTCATTTTGTTATTATTGTTTAATGAGGCTTTTGACAAGTTTGAACTCGAGCCGAGCTTTAAATGATTCCCGAGCTCAAATTGAGCCGAGCCTTAAAGGATTCCCGAGCTCGAGCTGAGCCGAGCCTGCATTAAACAAGTCCGATGATATTTTATTTAATATAAAAATTAAAATTAAAAAATTATCGAGCTTAAACGATCTAACGAGCCTAGCACGAGCCTTTAATTTTCTTAATGAGCCGAGCTTGGGCCTCATTAATGAAACTCGAAATAAGGTCGGCTCGAGCTCAATCAAAATAGTAACAAGTCGAGCTTGAAAGCTCAGCTCGGCTCGTTTACAGCCCTATCTTGAAGGGTAGATATGTTACTAGAATGAGAGATTCATCATAGATTGGTTGAGAGGAAATCATACCTCCATTGATGGACAATAGCAGAGCCAGATAATTTATTAAGTGGTGTCAATATACAATTATAATATTGTTACGTATAATATAAAAAATATATATATGCACAAACATATATAAAAATAATTATGTTAAAAACAATATAAAATTATAAATAATAAAAAGCAGGGTTAAATTTTCGTGAGGTCAACTTTACTCTGGTTTTCAATCTGGTCACCCTAAGTTCAAAAGCGATAAAAAGCGATCACCCAACTATGATTTCCTTTCACCGAGTCGATCCCCTGACCAATTCCGACCCTCATAAACCCATGGCCGGCAGGAGCGGCTCTGTCGGCGATGGGTTGTCTTGACTCGAGAATCCCGATGTGGCATGTCCACGTCATTTTGTGATCCCGTCGGTGACAGCGGCCGCATCATCTTCACCTCAAAAGGGGAAAGTAGACCGTTGAGAAGACAGTGAGCTTTTCCTTCTCACCTTCTTCTCATTTTCACCCAAAGCGGTGATTTGTGGTGATGTCGGGGAGCAAAGGGCGACAACCTTACCATCGGTGAGGTAGCAAGGCAATCAAGAAAGACTTGATTTGCAAATGGCGGTGAGCTGGGAGGTCCGTCCGTGACGCAGTCCACGAGTATTGTAAGCTCCATGAAACCCTAATGCCCTTATTGCATTATATGTTTACTTTATAGGTTGTAGTGTCTATTTGAAGCAAAATAAGGTTATGGTTTACAAGTGAAAGTCAGGGTATGTGTTCACAATGCCGAGGGTCCACCGAGTACCTTAATTTTTTTCTTTTTGTTGTTGTGGTCCCTAGCTAGTAGTTGCATAAGTTTTGTTATTGAGTGGGTGTTTTGGGTTTTTTTTTTCCTTGGATGTCTTGGGTTTTTATGTTGAATGTGGTCCCTAGCTGTTAGTTGTAGAAGTGTTCTTTGTTAAATGGGTTTTTGGGTTTTGTTTTTACTCTGTATGTACTAAATTTTGTGTTGAATGTGGTCTCTAGGCATTGAATATAGAAGTATTCTCATTAAGTGGGTTTTTTTATAATCTGGATGTCCTAAATTTTCTTTGTTGAATGTGGCCCTAGCCATTAGTTGTAGAAGTGTTGCTATGAAGTGGATTTTTGGTTTTTTTATATTAGATGTCCTTGCTTTTTTTATGTTGAATGTGGTTCCCTAGCTTGATGGCTCAATTTATTAGTACATTTTTAATGTGATGTTATTTGATCTCAAAGCAGGTTGTAGAATTTTTTTGTCAAATGGGTTTTTGTTTGGTTTATACTATGGATGTGCTTTCCATCAACACAATTCATGTGGTGCTATGTTCTGGTTTGAGTTAAAATTTTCGGGAATGTGCTTTCCTTGCCACAAATTCCATATTTCTAAATAAGGGTGTGGTAGAATTGGGTAAATTTAATTATGGTTTGTTAACTTTCCCTCAACACAATTACATTGGAAAAGTCTGGTTTGTGTTATTTGCCTCCATATAACTTTATTTTTGGTTTGTGTTATTTTTCCTTGACACAATTTTTGATATAAACTTGTAAAGAATTGGTTCAAAAGGACTTGTCATTACCTATGTGATGGTTGCATTATGTAGTGATATGTACATTGTTATAAGCAATGAGATAAAAACAATGAATTAAGCGTGTATATTTTCTTTTTATTTTCGAGTACCCACGACTGAGTTGTTTAGTATAAGGATGCACTACATGGTTGGGGGTATAGAGGGATTGAGTTTGGGTTTATAGACTTTTGCTGTGGAGATCAAATATCTAGGCTGGAGTTGCTAGCTATGGCCAGGGAGTTTCAATTAGATGTTGAAGGGTGCACTGTATGGTGGCTGGATGTAGGCAGTGAAAAGCAGGGGGTTTAAGGGAGATATGCGCTTGACATGGATGCACTAGCCATGGCTATGGCGATGAGGTAATGTGAGGGAGGTTCGGGTTTGTGTAAAAGCTTGCAAGAAGTGGACAATCAATTTTAGAAGAAGTGGAAGGAGGATCTAGTGAAGAAGATAGAGACTTGGAGGAGGAATTAATTAAAGGAGATGGTAAGAATAAGGATGTTGAGGAAGATGACTTTCATGATTCTGATTACAGTTTTAGTGATGTTTACGAGCAAGAAGTAGGGGCTACTAGCCATAAACACAGGGACCATGGTGATTACTCATGGAGAACCTCCAAATCTAGCGGTGAAGATGATGTTGACTCAAACTATGCGGGTAGTGAAGAGTTGAATTCAGCGTCATCAACAGATGAAGAGGAGATAATTAGTAAGAAGCCCAAATATTCAGAATTTAATGAAGAGGTTGATATGAACAATCCTCAATTTAGAATTGGAATGAAATTTAGGAGTTTTAAACAATTCAAGGATGCGGTGAAGGCTTATGGGATTAAAACGAGATATGTAATGAATTTTTAGACCTAATTCCCAAAAAAGGTGCAAAAGCCTTTTTGCAAGAAAGGATGCCCTTTTTACCTATGGGCATCACCTATGGTCAAAGATGGCGACCACGGTCGCAGATTAAAGGCGGGGGAAATTAGAGCATGAATGTGCACGAGATCACGATAATGAGGCATGTAAATCACGAGTGGATAGCAAAGCCTATCTTGAGCAATTTCGAGCGAGATCCTTCATGGAAATTAGGCTGGGATTGTCCAGTGTGAAAATTAACCAAAAGTGGATATCGAGTGGGTTGAAAGCATACTGAGGGCCAAGTGCCTTGCACTCGAGGGTAAATTTAATGCTTAAGTCTTATTTAATTTATAGTTTGCTATCTCTTATCTGTAAGTTAATTTATCTGCTTCAATTTTTTTTCCTACATTCAAACTAGGATCATAGATGGTGATGAAAAAACTCAGCTCGAAAGACTTTATGACTACAGATTGGAGCTATTGAGGACTCACCCGGGTTCATGCATTAAATTCAGGTGTAACCAAGGTGTTTTTGAGTGCATGTATGTTTGTCTAACACCTTTGAGAGAGGGTTTCTTAGCAGGATGTAGACAAATTCTATCACTGGATGGATGTTTTTTAAAAGGCCTATATGGGGGGCAGTTGTTAGCAGCTGTAGGGATAGATGCAAATGACTGCATCTATCCTGTTGCATGGGCTACAGTAAGCAAAGAGAATAAGGAGAATTGGAAGTGGTTCTTGGAGCTACTGGCAGAAGACTTGAAGATCACAGATAGCTATCACTGGGCATTTATGAGTGATAGACAGAAGGTAATTTTCTTCTCATCTTTATTAGCATGAGTGGACTCTAGAATTGGTTTACTTTACATGTTTCTATACTGCTTGATATATGTATAATAAGTTTGCCATGCTTAACTAATATGTCCTCCAAATCTGTGTTTTTTTTTATATGTTTCTATACTGCTTGATGTATTTCCTAATATGTCCTGTTAATTTCCTAATATGTCCTGACATTTTATTTCGCTTGTTTCTATAATGGAATTGGTTCTATACAACTAATATGTCATGTTAAGTTTCTATACTGCTTGATATATGTATAATAAATTTGCCATGCTTAACTAATAAGTTCTCCAAATTTGTGGTTTTTATATGTTTCTATCTTGCTTGATGTATTTCCTAATATGTCCTGTTAATTTCCTAATATGTCCCGACATTTTTATTTCCCTTGTTTCTATAATGGAATTGGTTCTATACAACTAATATGTCCTGTTAAGTTTCTATCTGCTTGATATATTTCATAACATATATGATTGCTTCTTTGGTTATATCTTTGACATTTTGCTTGCCCTTGTTTCTTTTTCTTTGTTTTTGAGCTGTGGTGGTTGTGTGTATATTAAATTTACAAACTTAGGGGTTTAATACACTGCATTAGAAGAGTTGTTTCCTCACGGTGAACATAGGTATTGTGTTAGGCATATCCACACTAATTTCAAAAAAAATTATAGAGGGAAAGCACTAAAAGATCAATTGTGGAATTGTGCCAAATCTACATACCTACCTACCTATGAAAGAGCAATGGACATGTTGAATGTGATGTCCGCAGGTGCCCATGAGTACATGAAGAAGATAGACCCACACCAGCGGAGTAGGGCCTACTTCCAAACTAGATTCAAGTGTGATATATTGCTTAATAACCTTTGTGAGTGCTTGATAGCCACATCCTTGAAGCTAGGATAAAAAGGCATTGTAACAATGAATGAGATGATCGGGACAAAGTTGATGGTTAGGATTCGAGAGAGAAGGGATGCCATGAAAAATGCACCACAGTTCAACGCCCTAGGATACTTAAAAAAAGCTGGAAAAACAAGCAACTTAGTTGGTTATACAATTCAATTTAGTGCAGGTGGTGATCAATATCAAGTGGTTGGGCACGATGGCCAATTTGTGATTAACAAAAAATGAGGGTACTTGCACTGTAGGGAAATGGCAACTGACGAGAATTCCTGCGATCATGCCATTTCAGGTCATTTACCACAATAAAGACAAGCCGAGAAAAATTTTTTTAGATGATTGCTACAAAATCAGTACCTTCTTGGAGACATATAGACACACATTAAACCCCACACAAGACAGGGACTCATGGCCTAAAAGTCAACAAGGGCCCATGATTCCACACGAGCCAATCACCGGGGAGAAAGGGTAGGGAAGACACTTTGCTGGGAGAAGGGAAATTGGTGAGGATGAAAGAGGCTTTACAAATGGCGAGTCAAGAAGGCAGGGGGTCACCATGAAGTGTAGTATATGCGGTGCTCCAGGCCACAATAAAAGGCACCATCAACGACCACAGGTAATTGTTTTGTATTAAGTGTTATATTTTAAATTTGATGCTTGTGTCCTTATGGATTGACTGTTTATAATAGGGTGAACCCTCAAGTGAAGCAGGACAACATAACCCAATGGATGACATTGATCCACATATCACGGAGGGAGCATTTTTGCCTTTGGTAGGGACAAATTTTTCTGCTTATTTTTGTATTGGTCTAGTTTCATATTTGAATTTCATTATTAACTCTTCTTGAAATTAGGTTGATGCTATGTATGGACCCGAGCCCGATCGCTGAGCTACAACACAGACACAACCCAGTGTAGACCCTTCTTCACAGGTAAAATTAAATTATAGCTTTTTAATATAACTATATATATATTGGTAAATCATTGTCTGAACCTTGGGTTACTTGTTCTGTCAATGACAGGTGATCAATCCACCTCAGCAGGGTTTTCCTACAACACAAACTGGTACTCAATCTGGGATGAAGATGCAGAAATTGCCTGCATGGGGAGGTAAGGGTTTTGATCTTTGCCACAAATATTGCCAAGACTCAATATAAAGATAAAAGGCATCGATCGCTGAGTAAAGAAGGAACTCTTACAAGAAGGAAAAAGGCATGGGTACCCCGGGAACATCTAGTGGACATTGAAATTAGTGTTACGCAATATCTGTAAGGGCATGTACCTTTTGACTCTTGTGATGAAATTAAGTTCAATTACACTTTTTGGGCTTATAATTAATGTTTACAATCATTTCCATGTAATTGACATCTTCAGTTAATCTAAAGTGAATTTTTTGTTTCAGTGTCTTATTTTGTAAATCTGCAGATTTGAATTTTGTAAATCTTATTTTGTAAATCTGCAGCTTGTTGTAGTTTGCAGCGTACTGGAGTAAGTGTTTTATTTTGTAAATCTGCAGATCTGAATGTGTGTGACTATTTACACTCAAAGCTTTTCTTGGTTTCAATATTTTTTTTAGGATTGAATATCTGCAGATCTGAATTTGTGTGAGAAATTGAATTCATTGCTTTTTATTGGTTTCGTATTTTTTTCTACATGTGAATACTGCGGATCTGAATTTGTGTGAGAAATTGAATTCATTGCTTTTTTTGGTTTCTGTAGTTTTTACGAGTTTGAATACCTGCAGATCTGAATTTGTGTGAGAAATTGAATTCATTGGTTTTTTTGGTTTCTGTATTTTTTTTTCTGAGCTAAATACCTGCATATCTGAATTTGTGTGACCATTTAAGCCCAAGCCTTTTCTTGGTTTTAGTATTTTTTTCTGAACTAAATGTCTGCAGATCTGAAGTTGTGTGACAAGGTGATGCATTGTTTTTCGAGTATTCTTTACGAGGCTGATTACCGCAAATCTGGATTTGTGTGACCATTTAAACTTAAGCCAATATTTTTTTCCTCCTAAAACTCGAGATATCTCGCATATCCGAATTTGTGTGACAAGTTGATGCATTGCTTTTTGTTTCGATGTATTTACAGGCGAATACTGCAGTGATCTGGTTTTTGTGTGACCATTAAAACTTTCTCTGAACTAAATGTCTGCGGATCTTAATTTGTGTGACATTTAAACTCAAGCCTTTTTTTGGTTTTAGTATTCTTTTTTTCTTAACTGAATGTCTGCATATTTGAATTTGTGATCTAATCTTTTGACCATTTAAACTTCTTTTAGAACTGTGAATTGTCAACATTTGTTTTACTTGTCCACTTCAACTGAGTGTCTGTACATTTTATTATTGTTTATAGCTTATGTTCACACAAAAGTCAAACAAATTAAGCTAACAAATTATATCCAATGAATTTATGATCAAAAGAAATTATCAATATTTGAATTTCTTTGACTTACCAGTACCGGGAAAACCAAAATCCAATAAAACATACAAACTTCAATGTAATCAAGGGAAACAATGTCCCCATTCATCAACACAACTATAACAAAAACTTCAATTTGAAAGTAAACCCTAATCGAAGCTTTTTGACTGAAGCTCTTTCCTTTCCTTCACACTCGCATGATGCATCTGCCATTTACTTTCCTTCCTGCATGGACGACAGAGCTTCCATCTCTTTCCCTTCTCTCTCTCTCAAACATTCGGTTCTTTGTGACGAAGGATGAAAGATGAAGATGAAGACGAGGATGAAGGTGAAGATGATGTGGCCGGTTGCTGCTGACGGGGATCACAAAACAGGGACGTGGACATGCCACATCGGGGATTATGAGTCGAGCCAACCCTGGCATGAGAGCCGTTCAGCTGCCACGTGGGTTTATGAGGGCTGGAATTGGTCGGGGTGACTGACCGGTGAAAGGAAATCATAGTTGGGTGATCGTTTTTATGCGTTTTGAACTTGGGTGACCGAATTGAAAACCAAGTAAAGTTGGGTGACCTCCTGAAAATTTAACCCAATAAAAAACCAAGAAATTTTGTTTAAAAAATTAATTCAAAAGACTAAAAATTGAAACTTATATTAGAACTTAATCAAACTATTTAATGTAGCTTAGACGGTGGAAAAAAACCCTATCATGATTAAGAGTTTAATTTTTAAATTAAAAAAATTAGGCAAAATGATAGGCGAGCAGTTGGAAAATATTGATAATGATAACGATAAAAAGATGGTTTTAGTTTTATATTTTCCAAAGTTGTTAAAAAACTATGGACCTTTTTAATTTTAATTTTTATATGATAACCCATAATTGGCCCCTAGTATTCTAATCTTATGGGTCAATTTACAAATTTTCCCAAAATAATTGATATATTTATATATAATATTTTAAATATTTCTAAAATTTTTGTAGGGTCATTTCATCCCCCACAAAACCCAATGTAGCTCGGCCCTGTCGATGAATGATGGATCCCCGAAAAAGGAGGGAGTCCTTAAAGATATGAGAGAGAGAGAGAGAGAGAGAGAGAGGGGGAGAACACCACTTAAGAGATAGGGAGAAGAGTACTTGAGGAGACTGTCACCACTGCAAGGAACAGTGAGAAAGAAGAGAGCAATGCCTGATCAATAACACCATGTTGGCAAAATTGTGACTTTGATGTTTTAATTCATTTTTAAAATAAGTCCCATTGCAGGGCTTTTTAGATGGCCAAAAATAAAAGCAATATATATAGGGTTTTTGGAAGTCTAATTTTTTACTTTCTAGTTTATTTCGAGGCTCGTTCGATATAGGCAACTAATACTTGTGCCTAAAGCCCCAGTATTCTTAAAAATTTATATTTAAAAATTTTGTTAACTATTAGTTTATCTACAAAAACATATTCTTAACCCTTTTTTTTAAAATATAAAAATTAACTTGTTTAATTAATTTATGATAACATTAAATATCCACTAGTAAATGAAGTTTATTGTAACCTTACAATTGTAACGTTACAATCTTTTTTCCTTAACAAAAAAAAAAAATTATTCCTTCTCTTTTTGCAATATTCTCATATTACTTTATATATTTTTTTTAATTACTATCCATCTCGATCAACATCTTTCATCAATTGTAATAGAATATTACAAACTATATCTACTATAGTTGCTTCAATAGAAAGGAGTTTTTGAAAATTTAAATTAATAAAATCATTTTTATGATTAACTATGTCACAAGAATGATAAAATAGATTGGCCATTATTTCAAGTAAGAAAAATTTGATATCTCAGCTTGAATATTAGAAATTTTTACAATAATTTTGCATTTCAAAAGTAAAAAAAACTGAAATTTAATTGAGTTTTCTGTTGTACGCAAGCACATTGATTTTAAAAAAAATAGATTAAAATTAAAGAAAGGTCTCAATTCTACATATTTTTTTTTTTGTAAATTTTGATAGGTTATGTTTTGCAATTATTAATTTTGATCTATATACTTTCTTTTTTTATTATATAATTTATTATTTAATAAAAATTTAAAATAATTTTCGTCATGATTTTGCTAGGCCCCATTTTTATTAAGATTGGCCCTAGCTTATTGTTATGAACCAAAAATAGAGCGAGGTAGACTACCCAATTCCATGTATGGAATACATCTTAATTATTATGTTTTTTTTTGCTCATGGAGGATGTTATTAATATTGTTATGCTTATTTTTTTAATTCAAAATATTTACCATTAACATTGAAGAGGGAAAAGCCAAGTGAACTGTGTTTTTTTTTAATGAAGTGATAAACCATGATTCTATTAAAAACATGCACAAAATTCCATCACAAGGTAGGAGCAAATTAAACAATATAAAGTAAGAGGGCGAGCTAATCCTCAAGAAATCTTTTGGAATATTTGGTTAGAAATGAACAACAACATATTTAATCAGCTTCTCCTGTTAACTAGTTTGAATCATGCACTCTTTTTTTGGTCTCCTGCTACTTAGAATGCAAAGCGACTCAAACCAAAGGATGCGATGACAACAATCAAAGTCAGCTTTGATTTTTTGTTGCTTCTCTAATACTACATTGGGATGCCCCTTCTACAGAGGAATCGAGAAACCGAGTGATCATCTATGATTCCCTAGTCTAACAAGGCGGCCTTGATGGATGATCCCTGAAAGCATGGGTAGAACTAAGGGGGATGAGGGGGCTAAAGCCCCCAATGCCTCCCAGGCTACCCTCCGGTAATCATAAAATCTTTTATGCATGGTGTTTTCTATATTTAAATAATAGTTAATAATACTCTCTTTATATTTTATGTATATGTATGGTTCCAATCCATTGACTTTCAAGCTTTATAAATTCCATTTATTATTATTTTTTTATAAATAGTACAATTTTTTTAAAAAATTTAAAATGTTATTAAATTTGAAATTTTAAAATTTTTATAAAAGTTGTAAAAAAATTTAAACAATGTTATAAAAGATATAATGAATTTTAGTGATTTCAAAATAAAAAGTCATACAAAATAAAATAAAAGTTATTGAATTTATAAAGAATTTTAGTAATAAATTTTTTTTTTATTAGTTTACAAAATTATTATATAAGTTATTAATAATTTAGTGGTTTGAAAAAAAAATCATACGAAAATATAAAAAAATTATTAAATTTATAAAGAATTTTAGTAATAAAAAAGTTTTATTAGTTTAAACAATTACTGAAATTTAAAATTTTAATAAAAATTGTTATAAAATTTATAAAGAATTTTAGTAATTTAAAGAAAAGTTTTAAGTTAAAGATGTGGCAGGGCAAATATATGTCAATTGTTATAATATAATAATATATATGTATGTTAGATTGGATGAACGATAGTTTGGTTATCTAGTCAATTGAAGTTACTTTTTTTAGTCACATACTTGCCGCATCCCACATTGGCAATAGTTGTAGTCGAAACTGTGGTTTATGTCTTTTATATATATATATATATATATATTGTAAATTATCGTTATATAATTACACTATTTTTTATTGGAGTAATTATTTTGTTGGATGAAACTTTTTATACACTTTTTGGACAATTAATATTCTACCCATACGTACACCTCTACCTATACTTCACTAATCGTATTTGTCAAGAAAAAAAAAATGAAAACAATCAAATAGACCCATGGTGAACTTTAGACAACACATGAAAAATTTCTTTTTTTAAGAAAAATTAATTAATCTTTTTTTTTAAGATATCAATTTTGTTCATTTCATTATTAAAATATTTAAATTTAATTAGTACTTTTTTTTTTTGAAAAAGGGATAAACCAAATTCTTTTTAAATAAAAAGGAAATGATACAAAGAGAGAGAGAACAGGGGAAAAAAAAGACTCCAGTTAAACAAATAGATAAGCCAAAGTCTACTAGAAGGTGAACGCGAAACAAAAGAGTCGCAACCATAACATGGAGTATAATATGGGACAAAAGAGCAAGAGGAGGACAAGAGAGGAAGAGATCAATAGAGAGTCAGCTAGCTAGCCCCCTATTTGCTTGTCAAATCTTTAGTATCGTATGTATCAGTGATGTGATCCAGGAACTATACACTAGGCTTGCAATCATCACCAAGACTTCCAATTTGGCTTATTTAGCTTTTGGAGTTGCATTAATCCACAACAAGAACATGTGCATAATTTTGAAGATAACGGAAGTACATGAAGTTGTTCATCATGGAAAATACATACATTCTTTTCGAGCCTTACATTCCAAAACAAGGCCCTAACTAGTAGATCCCAAGTGCCCCTAATCTATGGAATCCCAAGAGCTCCACATGCACTTGTTTCAGAGGCCCTAAACAAATGGGCCACGTAATTCCAAATTCTCATAGCGATCCATGAATTCAATTTTAGTTTAAAATTTCAACTACATATTTTTTTGTTTTATGATAAATAAATTCAACGTTTTAAATAACTTCATTGATTTTGACCATTTCATCAGTTTAATTTTTCAACTTATTTTTTTAAAATATTCTATATATTCTATTAAATTTTAAAAATAAATAAATAAATAAATATTATATATAAAATTTAAAATAAATTTGTTTTTGGTTTATTTTTTTGGGATTTTTACTTGCATACCCCTGTAAAATCATGACTTTGCTTAAATACCCTAATAAAAAAAATGATATTTACTTATATACCCCTACAAATCAATTATATTTGCTTATATGCCACTATGTTAAGTTGACTCTTAATGGTGTTAAATCAATGGATGAAATAAGGGTAAATTACCAAAATGGGTTTGCTTATATATCCCTCTAAATTTTTTTCTTATTTTGTAGACATTACTCATTTTATTCAACAAATGACCATTATGGGTTTGTTAATATACCCATCAATTTTTTTATTATATTTTATAGACTTTAAATTATTTAAATTATAGATAACCAATGTAATTTTTTTATATACGCTTTAATTATTTTTTAAAATTATTAAAAATCATGAATTTGTGAGTAAATTCATATTTTTAAGGTTTTTACAAACATCTCTAAAAAATTTTACATTATCACATGCTCTTTACAAACACAACCTTAAAATAGGTAAAACTTACGACATGTAACAATATATAACAAATGATTTCATACACCTACTCAAAATATAATCACATATGAAATTTATAAGAAAGAAGTCCAATCATTTTTTTTAAACATCCATCAAATATCAAGTTTTTTACCATCAAGTTCTCTAAAGGACATCAAATTTTTTGAACAAACAAGTTCCCCATAAAATTCTTTAAAATTGGGAGGTTCTCCAAGTAAGCTCCGGTGATTGATCACGCTGAGACCTTTGACGATGAAGGTAATGGCACATGCGCAGATGCCACAGCGCAAGGCGTAGTCGGCGTTGAGATGGTCTAGTAGGGTTAGGTTGAAACCTCTAGGGAAGGCGTAGACGTCTCTGACGCCAATTTGAAAGAGCCGGTGAGTGAGATGGCGTGGCTTGAAGAGATTGGTGAGAAGGGAATCTCAAAAGATGACGACTAAATGGTTGCGAAGTTTGAGAATTTTTCTTAGATGGCTTAGGTTGGATGATGTTAAGGTAATTGGGTAATTTTGTTAAATTAGGTTAAGTAGGAATTATGGTTAATTCCATAAACCCTAACGGTGGCTAATGGTAACTAATGATAGGGATATATAAGTAAAAAAATTAGTTTTATGGAAGTATGCAAGCAAATAATACTTTTATGGGATTATTTAAGCTATTTCATGGTTTTGCATGGGTATGCAAGCAAAATTTTTATTTTTTTATAAAATAATAATAAATGTAAATGCTTCATTTGGAGAAGGAACCTGTTGTCAACTATCAACACTAAGATGCTAAGAGAAAATGCACTTTGCCACACTGGGGTGAGTTAAGGCATGATCTCCAAGCATCCGCTGTGACTCACTCATCCCTAGTAAGCAGTGAGATCACACCCAATCCTAACACCAGAACACGATTAGCCCTCTCGCCGCATACATGGGTAAATTGTCCACCTTCACCTGGTTTGAATCTTAAGAAAATAAAAATCATAAATATTGCAAGGAAAAGTTATTGTTATTTTCGTCTTTGATGACCAGGCCAATAAAATAAATAGACAAATAATAAATAAATGAAGGAGATAGCATTACCAAAGACTTTTTTTCCTTAACAGTTTTCGGTTCTTTTTATTTGAGTGAAACACAAGTTTAAGAGTGAAAGCATGTGGTGGTTGAGCTTTTTTTTCTGTGGAAGAGCCAAGTTCTCCAGGACAGTTACTGTGCAAGCACATATGTGACAGCAGTGACTTGTCCAATTTGTAAAAATAAATAAATAAATAATTAATAATACAGGTGACACTCTTTGACGTTTGGGACCTCTAGTGGCTTGGTTGGGGACCTCGAGTGGCAGGGACTTTGCCACACCCCTCTAAGAAGATGCGTGGAATGTTAATTAGTTCAGGTTTCACATAGTCAATAAAGAACAACAAATGGTGACCACAAACGTTGTCTTCAAAAATTTTTATTAGTTCATCTCTCCAAAGCACAAGCAGTTAAGCAAGCACCGCCATTGCAGACACTACTCACTTATCCATGTCGACAACCATCTATGATCGATTAAGTGAGATCAAGGATTTTGATGAGGCGAAAGCCGGAGTCAAAGGCCTCGTCGATGCTGGCATCACTGAAGTTCCCCGGTTCTTCATTCATCCAACTGAAAAAATTTCCACTTCCCCTACAACTGAGTTGCAGATTCCAGTTATTGACATGAAAGATGTTAATATGAGAAAAAAAGAAATAGTCGAGAAGGTAAAAGAGGCTTCGGAGACAATTGGCTTTTTCAAAGTGGTTAACCATGGAGTGCCTAACAAGGCGATGGATGAGATGCTTGACGCAATAAAGAGGTTCATGGAGGATGATGAAGAGGTGAAGAAAAAATACTACACTAGAGATTACAAACGAAAGGTGGTCTACAATTGCAACTTCGATCTTTACAATTCCCCAGCAGCAAATTGGCGTGATAGTTTGTTTCTGAATATGGCTCCTGATCCTCCTGAAAAGGAAGAGGTACCGCATGCTTTCCGGTGAGCAATAGTATTTAAATTCAGTAAATATGGATTTGAATATAAAATTATTGTTGTAACAAATATTGCTGTGATTTGAATATGAAGGGAAATAGTATTTGAGTATTCATTTCACATGAAAAAACTGGGAGAGGTGCTACTTGAGCTGATATCAGAGGCTCTTGGACTGAAGCCTGATTATTTGAAAGAGATGGAATGCGGAAAGGGAATTGGTATTGCTTGCCATTACTATCCACCCTGTCCAGAGCCCCACCTCGCACTTGGAACCAGTAAACACTCTGATCGGGGCTTCCTTACAATTCTTTTGCATGATAAAACAATTGGTGGCTTGCAAATACTTTATAAGAATAAATGGGTTGATGTTCCTCCCTCTCCTGGATGCCTGATCATCAACATAGCTGATCTCTTGCAGGTACAAACATATACAAAGTTTATGCATTAGAGTTCACTAAGTTATGGGCTTGATATCCTTCTAATTTGGTATAACAAGTAATATGATTTGTCTTTCTACATGCTCGGTAATCAGCATAACCAATTGTTGAATGGTTTTCTCTTCCTTCATCTGTAACAAATCACCAATCTCTTGCACTTATACATGTATTAATTAGAGCTAAATAATAATTGCAAATCCATTTAATATATGGATATCTAAAGTATGAGCTTTACTTAGTTTCCAGCTCTAGCTTTTCAAGTTAGTCAAACCAAAATGATACAATGGTTACACACATAACTTTGTTATGTTTGCATCTAATAAATATACCTAATTATGTAGGTTATAATAAAATTTGATCTTAATGACTTTGCAATGTTTATGTCTTTTTTGTTTGATGTGTAGCTTATCTCAAATGACAAGTTGAAGAGTGTTGAGCATAGAGTGCTTGCAAGCAAGGAAGGTCCAAGACTTTCAGTAGCATGCTTCTTAGTTACTCAGTATAGCCCTTCCTCAATGGCTTATGGTCCTATCATGGAGTTACTTGCTAATGGAAGTGCACCTATCTACAGAGAAGTTGTCATAGATGAGTTCAACAAATACTACTATTCTAAAGGCCTTGACGGGAAGTCCGCACTCGATCATTTCAAGCTATAAAACTTTGTTAACAATAGTATATTCTCGGAAATATACTCTTACATGTTTGGTGTAGCCATAAGTTTAAGTATGAATGACTTTGTGAGAAAGATCTTATCTTTCAACATCAATGTAATGAATGATCTGGTCGATGCTAGTTTGTTGGCTTTTTTGTAGGTAGATTTATCGTGGACAATATTTTTACGATTAAGGAACGACTACAATAAAAATTATAAATTGGCACGGTAGAATTGTGTGGAAATGAGTTTAAAAACCATGTCAAACTGACTTTGGCACCGTATTTGGCACAGAAAAATAATTGTGATTATAGCAATGGAGACAAATTTATTTTGACACCATTTTTTTTAATGCCATGCTAAATTTTGGCATTATTTTTGGCACAGTTTTTTACTATTGTACCAAACATTTCTATTGATTTTTGGCACGGACTTTGGTTTCATATTTGCCACAATTTTGGCACAGTTTTATTGATTCTGTATTTGGCATGGTTTCTTAGCACAATTTTGTATATTATACATTTTTTCACGATATTTGGCACTATTTTTGACAAAATGTTTTTGTTACGGCTTTCGGTAAGTTTTTATTTATTCTATGAAAAAATAGTTTAATTTAATTTTATTTAAATTTTATTGAATTGCACCAATAAAATTTTTTCTTAAATTGGTAAACAAAAATCATTTTATTGAATTGACAATACATATACATGCCCTATATATACATCAGAAATCATGTAGTATTACTATACAAACACTTGTATCAAAACATTAAAACTCTATTATGCATGCAACTATGCAAAAGACTAAAACTCCATTCCACATTCAGATCCTTGCCAAAGTCATAATAGAACTCCATTCTTGGTCAGTTTGTTTCGGGAGGCAAAAGCATATTACAAACTTAGAGGAAATGTACAATTCAAGCTTCTTTCAGTCTGACTAGAGGATGCTATGCTCCCCACAGTGCTCAGTGAGTTCCGAGTTAAAAAAAAAGATATTTGAAACCAAAGATTAAATTAAAGAGAAATTTAATCAAAGAATCAGCTTAGAACAAACAGAGAGAGATTCATGACTATTGGCTCTTTCAATTCTTTGCACAGACTTACAATAAGAATTCACTCAATTTTGTGATTAGCCTGGCACAATATCAGTAGTTTCAAATGCCCCCATCTGAGGATTCCTTGTCTACAAAGGCCAGTTCAGAAATTAAAGAGAGATGATCACTGGCCCACTTCTGCAAGTATAACCATGACAAAGCTTGATGAGCATAAATCTTTCCAAGGAGGAAAAAAACAGTTTATCCATTAATGAGTTTGAATACAAGCAGTTATCTATTCATAAAACTATATCAAAGCAAGTAAAACAAAAATATTCAACCATTACTAAACTAGGAAGCCCTCTCAATTTTCTTAAACTATTGACTGACAAGTTTCTATGACCCCATGGGAACAAGTCCAGCAGAATGCCTAAACAAGATAAAAGAAAGCTGTTAACAAGAGTACCAAATCATTAGACCACTACTAACACAACAGATTCCCAAAAAGAAAATAAATATCCAATACTAGACTTTCATTTTTGGGGAATTTTACATTTTCATGAAATACAGATGCAGATTAATGACCTAGGCAGTTGCTCTTAGTCCAAATGTTGGTGTAAAACTCCGGTGTTCAGGATTGGATGAAAGTGTTTGACAGAATGCCAGGGGAGAGGGTGAGCAATTAGAGAGGAAACAAGAAGACAATAATCTTTTGAACAGCTTAGACACTCATGGGTTGGATAAAGACTTAGTCAAGGATATTCATTCCACCAATGAGATACTGCTCTCTTTACAAAATATATAAGCTAGACTAGATAAAGTAACCAGCACAAAACACATCTCTCATTGGCCCATACATGCACCCATGCTTTGATTGGCCATCCTTAACCTTAAACACCATGGCCATAGGTTGGGCACTAACATTAAGAGATATGGCTGCAATTAATGCAGTCTATTTACAAAAGACTTCCCCAGTTGGCTACGCTTCCACAGTATGCAGCACCACTCGTGTACGTGAACAGCACCATGTAAGACCCCCATGCCTTCATGCCAACCTCCACACTGCGCACCGCTCCTTGCTGCCAGTTAGCTGGTGCGCCATGCGTTCAATCACATCCTAACATCCCCCCGTGATTGAATCATGCACAAACCAAGTTGATCTCTCAGAAGTGTATGTTTCTCAACAGACAGTGGTTTAGTAAGGATGTCATCTAACTGGTCTTGACTGGAGCAATGATGTAACGAAATAACACCATCCGCGACTAACCCTCGAATAAAATGAAAATGCACATCTATGTGCTTAGTCTGACCATGGTGCGCATGATTTTTGGCTACTGAAATTACGGATAGGTTGTCACACCAAAGTTTGGTTGGCATTTCCATTTCACATCCGCAATCTTGCAGGATCCTTCTCAGCCATACAATCTGGCATGTTGCTGCAGTTGAAGCCGCATACTCTGCCTCAGTCGTTGACAAGGCAACAATCTCTTATTTCTTTGAGCTCCAACCAATTGTACTCATGCCCAGCTGAAAGAGTAACCCAGAGATACTTTTCCGGTCAGTTAAGGAGCCACCCCAATGGCTGTCCGAGAACGCTTCCAGAATTCCTTTGTCTTCCCGGGAGTACCAAAGTCCCAGCTCTCTTGTACCTGCGAGGTATCTTGCTACTCGCTTGGCAGCAGTAAGATGGTTCTTGCACGGTTGATTCATGAACCTAGATAGGTAATTTACAACGAAACAAATATCTGGACGAGTATGTGTTACATAAATCAGCTTTCCAATTAAACTCCTGAAATTACCAGGATCTGGATAGAGCTCACCAGCATCATCTTGCAGTTTGTCATTAACCCCCATTGGCGTTGAAGTAGGTTTGTAATGTGTCATATTCATTTGATGCAATATCCCCTCAATGTAATTCTTCTGAATAATAAAAATGCCACTCTTGAATTGCCTTACTTCAATACCAAGGAAATGACTAACCAGGCCCAAGTCAGTCATCTTGAAGGTATTCATCATTTCTTCTTGGAATTCACTGAGCATTGTGCATGAAGAGCTTGTATATATAATATCATCGACATATAGGCTAATCAGCAATGCTTCTCCACTCATCCCAATCTTCCTATAAAGTGTATGTTCGCTTTCACTTCTAACAAAGCCATTCACCCTGAAATGGTGATCAATTTTAGAGTACCAGGCCCGAGGGGCTTGTTTCAACACATAGAGCGCTTTCCTTAACTTGTATACTCGATGCTCTTCTCCTTTCACACTGTACCCATCAGGTTGAGTGACAAATACCTCCTCCTGAATGTCACCATTCAGGAAAGCCGACTTTACATCAAAGTGGAACACCTCCCAGCCTGAGTGAGCAGCGAGCGCCAGCACCATTCTCATCGTTTCCATCCGGGCCACTGGCGAGAACACTTCTTCATAGTCGATCCCTGGCCTCTGAGAGTACCCCTTGGCCACAACTCTTGCTTTGAGCTTCTGAATTTTCCCTTCAGAGTTGAATTTGGTCTTGAAAATCCATTTAAGACCAATGGCTTTCTTCCCATCAGGTAGATCACATAGCTCCCAATTATTATTGCTGATGATTGAGTTGATTTTGTCATCCATTGCTTCCCTCCATGCCTTGCTCTTCTCCGCTTCCTTGAAGTCACCTGGATCAGTAACATGCATGGCAAAAGTGCAAGTATTATAGATATCTGTTAACAACTTTGTTCTTCTTGCTGGTGAGCCATCGGTAGGTGCCACTTGAGCTCCTCGAAGTCCTGGGACAGCCTCATCTTCTGTGTTTCTTCGTGCACCTCCGGGCATATCGCGCAGTGACTCAGCATTCACCTGTGCACTGACTTCCAGACCTTCATCAACTAGATCTACTTGTTGATCTTCAGGACTTGCCTCCTAGTTCCACCGGGATTCTTCATGGAAGATGGTGTCCCTGCTTACAATGATTTTATAGGAGATTGGATTATATAGCCAGTAGGCTTTAGATTCAAATGAATAACCAACCATTATGCATTTTTCTGATTTCTCATTAAGCTTGTGAGGCTTATGAGAAGTAATGAGAGCAAATGTAACACACCCAAACACTCTTAGGTGGTTTATACTTGGCTTGTACCCATACCAGGCCTCGAATGGTGTCTTGTGATGCAGAGCTTGTGTGGGCGATCTGTTTATCAAGTACACAGCTGTAGATGTGGCCTGATAAGTGTCTAAATGTACATATTTCTGTATATGTATTTGTCACTTCTAGCATGTATTTGTCACTTCTAGCATGTATTTGTATAAGAATTGATGCCCGTTTTGTGCTTAATCATGTATTATTTGCTTTACAGGGCACGGGAACGCCATGGAGGGCACGAAGATACAATTTGGGCGAAAAAGAGAAGAAAACCAGGTCGTAGTACTGTAGCGTATTCCATGTAGCAAAAAAGAATGTAGTTGGAGTACTGCAGCAGTGGTACTGTAGCACAGGCACTGTAGTAAAATCACTGTATCTGTCACTGTAGCACATGGAGAGTTTTCAAGACAGAAATCGAATCATGGCATACGGCCTCAATGCTGCTCGGTATAGAGCCCGGGATGATCACTGTAGCACAAAGGAAGTTGATTTATTGAAGGCATACTGGCTCAATGAGGTGCTCATTGAGCAAGTATGGATACTATTTGGAGTGCATTTGAGGAGTTCCTTTACCCCGAACAGTGTCAATGAGAAGCTCAATGAGGTCCTCATTGAGCCAGTATACCACCTCAATGAGGTCCTCATTGAGCTTGGGATTCCACCCGGGATTGAGTGATCTTGGCGTTGATTATGAGGGGTATAAAAGGCATTTTTGGGAAAAGAAATGAGGACTTTTGCGGAGAGATTTGGAGGGTTCTTGGCAGCCACCACTTGGGAGGAAGGAGAGAAACGAAGACATCATATTCTTGGGAGATTTGGCTTGAAGCTTGGGAAGATCAAGGGCTTGAACTTCAAGGGGAAGCTTCATCATCAAGGGAGGAGAAGCATTCGGCACCTTTAGGGGCTAGAAGAAGCGTCATTCGAGCCGGGCATTCTCCCTCCTCTTCATCATTCGAGACTAGGGAGTGTCATTTATGCATTTACTTCTTGCTTTTTGTTGTGTTTGAGACATTTATTTGTATGATGGCACACTAGACCCCCAAGGCCACTGGACGTAGGTGAACCTTGGGGGGTTCATCATGTATTTTGGATGCTTCACTTTTATTTGGAATGCATTGGTGTGATTTGTGGTTTAGCTCATGTTGTTTCATGCCTAGAACTATAATATGGAGAAATCCTTAGTTCTTATTTGAGTTGTATACGTAGACGTGACCTACTCACGTGTACTAGATCATCATTGAGCTAAAAGGGGAGATCCTTTACCAACATTCCGAGAAATTGGATGTAGGTTGCCCCTCTGAACCATGAGGATGAACTTAAGTTAAGTGCGTCTTTATTTCGCGATCTCCATGTGCTTAATGCAATCATAGGAATATGACTAAGGAGAAATCCTTGTCATCATTTGTATGGGATTAGGGTTTGACTACCGAGAAATCGGGGTTGAACTATTGTTGAGGTCCGTCGGCCTAAAACACCTATGTCATCTATTCTTATGCATCCGTACATCATGATGAATCCCTCTTGGGAATCCTCATCCCTAGGCCTGTTCTTATCATTATTGCTCTTGTGATTTTCTTATTTGTTGTGGGACTACTATACTTGTATTCTTAATTACGTTATTGCACGTACTAGTGTAAGAACATGTTGGAGTTTTAAGGTTAGAAAATAAGTGATGGAGTAGTAGGAGCTCCTTGGCCCCGTGGAATACTATGACCCCTGTGTCACTCACAGGGTATTACTGGGCGATCCAGTACACTTGCGGGCGATCAATCAAGTTTTTGGTGCCATTGCCGGGGAACTTCAAGGAATATTAGGAAAGCTTGTAGTCTATTGCTCTAGCCATTTTTCTTTTATTTGTACATATTACTCTTTGTACATACTTTTCCTATTTTGATTAACTTTGTTCTTTTTATACTCTTTTGTGCAAGGTACAATTTTCTTGGCAAATGCAAGGGGCTCACAATTTGAATGGTTCTAACTCAATTTCGGCCACAAAAGTTGATGCCCTTGCTGATTTTATTAAAAACCAAAGGCCACATGGAAACCCTTCCTACTCAACTTACAATCCGGGGTGGAAATACCACCCAAATTCATTGAGTCAAAAGCAAAATCAAAAGGTTGCACCTCCTCAAGGTCCCCAAATGCAACACTAGTGCTAGATTAGATGTTCACTACTGAAGATGTGCTTGCCAAGTTCATGATCAATACTGAATCAAGGTTTAATAGCATAACCAGCAGTATTGATTCTCAGTTCAGTATGGTGAATGCTCAGGCAACTCCATATAAACATCCCGATTGTGGAAGCTTTAACTCAAATGCCCAAGTATGCCAAGTTTTTGAAGGAATTGCTAACAAACAAGAGAAAATTGGAAGAAGAAGACACAGTTTCACTCATGGGAAATTGCTCGGCCATTTTGGAGAAGAAGCTCCCACAAAAATTGAAAGATCCGGGAAGCTTCATAATCCCATGTGTACTTGAGGGTGGGGTTCAAGAAAATGCCCTAGCGGACTCGGGGGCAAGCATTAATGTTATGCCCTACACCATGTACGTGAAGCTTGGTCTTGAGGAACTTAGACCCACGAGAATGATTTTACAATTGGCGGATCGATCAACAAGGAAGCCTCGTGGGATTGTCGAAGATGTGATTGTCCGGGTAGACAAATTTGTGTTTCCTGTGGATTTTGTCATCATGGATATTGATGAAGATGTGGAGACACCATTGATTCTTGGTCGGCCATTCCTCACTACCTCCGGTGCTCTAATTGACCTTAAAGGAGGAAAGTTAACATTAAGAGTTGGTGAGGAAGAAGCAGTGTACACTCTACCGGCGGCCATGAAACACTCTTTAGACCATGATGACATGCTTTATTTTGTTGATGAAACTGAACTTTTAATTTCTGATTGTGTGCAGGAGGTGCTATCATTGAACCCATTAGATGAGTACTTGAGAGAGCTAGAAAATGAAGATCAAGAAGAACCTCACTCTCCTCTTCCAAGTCCCAATTTAAAGAAGCCAAAGGAGAAAGTTATGTGTATCAATGGCAAAGAAAAAGAGAAAAAAGATTCAATGTTGAAGAAAATTTGGAGGGAGGTTCGGGGAAAGAAGAAGAAAGGTATTACTCATTCTCAACAAACACCCCAAGAAAAGAAGGTAAAATCTTCACCTCCTTTTGCTCATGAAAAATGTGACGTTTATTCATTGACGTCTTTGAATTTACCGGGAAGAAGCACCAACAATTCAAAGATGACCGGGGGAAATTTCAAATTATTCGAGCCCCCGTAAGGTAAGTGAGAAGGTACGTCAGGCTCGTGACGTTAAACAAGCGCTTCTTGGGAGGCAACCCAAGCATTCCGGGGTTTATTTTCATATTTGTTTGTTCTTTGTGTTCATGTTCATGTTCTTATCATTTTTTCGTATTTTCTTAGAGTTGTGAATTTGAATAAGTCCATGTCCTAACTATTTTGTTCATCATGATCATTGTTTATGTGGTTGTTTACTTAATTTTTAGTGTGGAGTAAGACTTGATTTGGTCATCATTTCATGCATTAGATCGAGCATTTGAACCATTATTTTATGTCGGAGATGATTTTAGAACATAGTGTAGCCATTGCCATGTGTTTGGAGAAGCTAGGATGACTTTAAACCTGATTTTAGAAGCCATGAGGACCTCAATGAGTTGCTCATTGAGGTCCTCTAGAAATTCCAGAAAGTTTACACTACCTCTCACGGCCTCAATGAGCTCCTCATTGAGGTCCTCAAGAAATTCCAGCAACATTACACTAGGGCATATGGCCTCAATGAGCACCTCATTGAGACCGTATGACCCACTTTTTGCATGTGAACTTGGCCATTTTCTCTCATCTCTTCATTTTTCTTCTTCTCCAACCGAGCCCTAGCCTCCATGAGCTCTCTCTCCATGGCCGGATCTCACTAGATTATGCTCTAAATCATCTCCATATCTCTTTGGGAAGTAGATCTAGTGCTTTTCTTCAAGCGCCACTCAAGTGTTTTCAAGATCTTAGTTGGTATGAAGCTTGGTTGATGAAATCTTTTCTTTTCTTTTCTTCTTACTTTCTTGAGCTTGTGTGTGGATGTTTCAAGCTTTTAGCTTGTATTTTATGGTATGAACATCATGTCTTTGTATGATCTAGAATTTTTGTATAAATTTTTTCGAATTCATGACTTGGGGGAAACTCTTGCAAAATGAATAGTACCCATACTGTCTCAATGAGCTCCTCATTGAGACCCGTATGGACACTATTCACTTCATATTCTTCATGTTTTAGCCCTTCTCATGCCATAGGATACATGCTTTTTGATTCCTTTCATTCTTATTTTAATTTTTATTGATGTAGGAATGCCACAAGTCAAGAAATTTGCCTCCAAACGTCCAAGAAACACAATGCCAACGCCGAAAAACCACACTTTAAGCATGCTTATCATAAGCGAAGTGTGAAGTTTCGAAGACCAAACCATATGGCACACTTCATCACATAGAATGGAATATTTTGGAAATATTTGGGACGCATGAACAATTCAAGGAATTACTTTCACATGGTTTTTGGTGAATCTATTCTCAATTGATGATCCTACCTTTCACCAACTTACTTTGGAGGTTTTGAGCAATTTCGAAGCACACCAAGACAACCACATCTTCAACATCTTGTAATGACTAGTTGGACATTTGAGCATGGACATTTGCTTTACTTCTTTAGTTTATTTCTTTGCTTTACTTTTGATGCAAGTGTGTTTGTTTGATTGTAATAAGTTGGGAAGGGGATGCCCTACCAACATTGTCTACAACTTTGCTACTATTTATCTAGTATTTGTGTGTTTGGACTACTCCCTATTATTTATTTTTACAATCTTAATTATTGTTTGGAATGATGATGCCCCTTTATGCCGTGCAGGGCATTAAGGGAGCTTGGTGAGCCTTCCCATATTTCATGGAAGCCGGACCCGACATGCAACGCTTGCAACACCTTTTGTTCGGGTCACCTCTTGCCGTATGCACAAGATTTAACCGGGGAAGTTCGTTCCACTCTCCTCCATTATTTTCATTGCACATATTATTATGTTTTTCATGATTAGTGTACATTGGGGATAATGTACAACACTAAGTGGGGGATGGGTGTATTGTATGTATTAGGTTTATTATTTACATGCTAGTGTACCCATGATGGCTTGTTCATTATTGTAAGACTCTTCTAGCATGGTTTAATGATTGATGTGAGTTACATGCTTTGTGTGCTTTATTGAATCTTGTTTCACCTCTAGTATTGTCTTGTGCACTGAATCTTGTGTTGATGCCCTGGGAATAGCCAACTTGACTACTCTATATCTCTTGAATGCTTAACACACAACTTCGAGTATTTGGTCTTTGAGTACTAAGTTCTTTCATTCAATGAACTTTTAAGAACTTCTGAGTCTTGTTGAGCTAGCCCTAGTTTTGTGGCATGTAGAGTAGTCTGAAGACATGATCTAGGATGAATGTGAAAAAAATGATGAAAAATGAGAGAAAAAAAGAAAAAGAGTCTATGTCGAGTATTCCTCCGCTAATGAAGCATGAATGCGTCTATGTAGCTCATGTCGAGTAGTTGGGTGACTCTTGTGCCTAACTCGACATGTGCACCCTCCAGAAAGATTTTTGGTGCAGTCTATGTTAGTCGGACTCGAAAAAGAAAGAAAAATGAAATGAAATGAAAATAAAAACCCTAGTGATCTTTTTTTGGCTACCCTCTTGGAGGCTTTGAGAAGAATAGGGAGTTAGTTCGAGTTCAAGACTTGGAAGGATCTTACTTGCTCATTGGAGCAGCACTTAGCATTTTAAGACTTAATACTCTTACTTGTGGAGTGATTAGCATCTAGAGTCGCATCTGATTGAAGTCGATGAGGCTAGACCCGATTCGAGGGTAGATGAAATACGAGATTCACACACATGGCACAAACATATAAGAGGTGAGACAGGATCTTTCTTTTGTGCTTAATGTTTGTAACTCATTATCTGTTATCATTTTCCAATGCTTGTAGAGTCTTGTATTTATTTGAGCCGGAGGTAATACATTTAGCCACTTATCTTTATCTTTGTTTTTCATGATGTGTTTGCTTGGGAACAAACAAATGCTTAGGTGTGGGGATATTTGATAAGTGTCTAAATGTACATATTTCTGTATATGTATTTGTCGCTTCTAGCATGTATTTGTATAAGAATTGATGCCCGTTTTGTGCTTAATCGTGTATTATTTGCTTTACAGGGCACGGGAACGCCATGAAGGGCACGAAGATACAATTTGAGCGAAAAAGAGAAGAAAACCAGGTCGTAGTACTGTAGCGTATTCCCTGTAGAAGTGGTACTGTAGCACAGGCACTGTAGTAAAATCACTGTAGCTGCCAATGTAGCCCTGGAGGGTTTTCAAGACAGAAATAAAATCATGTCATACGGCCTCAATGCTGCCCGGTATAGAGCCCGGGATGATCACTGTAGCACAAAGGAAGTTGATTTATTGAAGGCATACTGGCTCAATGAGGTGCTCATTGAGCCAGTATGGATACTATTTGGAGTGCATTTGAGGAGTTCCTTTACCCCGAACAGTGTCAATGAGGAGCTCAATGAGGTCCTCATTGAGCTTGAGATTCCACCCGGGATTGAGTGATCTTGGCGTTGATTATGAGGGGTATAAAAGGCATTTTTGGGAAAAGAAATGAGGACTTTTGGGGAGAGATTTGGAGGGTTCTTGGCAGCCACCACTTGGGAGGAAGGAGAGAAACGAAGACATCATATTCTTGGGAGATTTGGCATGAAGCTTGGGAAGATCAAGGGCTTGAACTTCAAGGGGAAGCTTCATCATCAAGGGAGGAGAAGCATTCGGCACCTTTAGGGCTAGAAGAAGCGTCATTCGGCCGGAATTCTCCCTCCTCTTCATCATTCGGACTAGGGAGTGTCATTTATGCATTTACTTCTTGCTTTTGTTGTGTTTGAGACATTTATTTGTATGATGGCACACTAGACCCCCAAGGCCACCGGATGTTGCTCACTTTTATTTGGAATGCATTGGTGTGATTTGTGGTTTAGCTCATGTTGTTTCATGCCTAGAACTATAATATGGAGAAATCCTTAGTTCTTATTTGAGTTGTATACGTAGACGTGACCTACTCAGGTGTACTAGATCATCATTGAGCTAAAAGGGGAGATCCTTTACCAACATTCCGAGAAATTGGATGTAGGTTGCCCCTATGAACCATGAGGATGAACTTAAGTTAAGTGCGTCTTTATTTCGCGATCTCCATGTGCTTAATGCAATCATAGGAATATGACTAAGGAGAAATCCTTGTTATCATTTGTATGGGATTAGGGTTTGACTACCGAGAAATCGGGGTTGAACTATTATTGAGGTCCGTCGGCCTAAATCACCCATGTCATCTATTCTTATGTATCCATACATCATGATGAATCCCTCTTGGGAATCCTCATCCCTAGGCCTGTTCTTATCATTATTACTTTTGTGATTTTCTTGCTTGTTGTGGGACTGCTATACTTGTATTCTTAATTACGTTATTGCACGTACTAGAGTAAGAACATGTTGGAGTTTTAAGGTTAGAAAATAAGTGATGGAGGAGTAATAGGAGCTCCTTGGCCCCGTGGAATACTATGACCCCTGTGTCACTCACAGGGTATTACTCGGCGATCCCGTACACTTGCGGGCGATCAATCATGGCCTCTCCCCAGAACTTGATGGAAAAGTTACCACTTTTGAGCAAGCTTCGCGCCATCTCTACAACCGTTCGATTCTTCCTCTCCACTACACCATTTTGCTGTGGTGTGTGTGGTGTGGAGAGCTCTCTCCTGATCCCAAGTGACTCACAACACTTTTGAAACTCAAGAGATAGGAATTCAAATCCCAGATCACTTCAGATCGCTTTGAGCTTCAAACCCGTCTGCCTCTCCACCAACACATGGAATTTTTGGAAATGTTCAAATGCCTCTGATTTGTTCTTGAGAAAGTATACCCAACACCATCTACTGAAATCATCAACAAGTAAATAAAAATACTTGTTACCTAACAATGACGCTTCATTCATGGGACCACAGAGATCCATGTGCACTAATTGAAGACATGCCCCCGACCTTCTGGCAACTCCTCTTGTGAAGCTAGACCTTGCTTGCTTGGTTAAAGCACAGTCTTCACACTGTGTGTTCGTCTTTAACTCAGGCATTCCATGCACCATCTTCTTCTGAGACATTTCCTACAAGCTTCTGAAGTTTAAATGTCCCAGCCGCAAGTGCCACAACTCTGCTGGAGTTTGCTTCACCACAGCCATATTGAGCCTCCCAATGCTGTTAACATCCAGGAGGAACATGTTGTTCTTCGTTCTTTGGATATCTATGACCCGATTCCTTGTTTGTTTATCGCTGATAACACATTTATCTTTATCAAATACAACAGTGTAGCCTTTTGTGAGCAGTTGGCAAACACTGAGGAGGTTGTGGGCCAATCCCGGGACGAATTGCACGCCATGCAATCTCTTCTCCTCGCCTGTATGACTGCTTACACTCACAACCCCCACACCTTGAACCATCATTTCTTTATCATTGCCCAGCCTGACACTCACTTTTTGGGTTTCATCCAAGCTAAAGAAAAGGTTCCTTCTACCGGTCATATGATTCGAGCATCCACTGTCCACCAGCCATGCGGAGGATGTTGTGGATTCACTTGAACTGCTGGCCATGAATACACTGCTCGTGTCTTCATCTTTTGTGACCAAGTTAGCTTCCTTCTCAGGTTGCTTGCTCCTTGCCCAACAGTCCGCCTTCATGTGCCCGAATATTTTACACTGGAAGCATTGGATATGGCTTCTATTCTCTGAGCTCCTTCCTCGGCCGCCTCTTCCTCTTCCTCTCCCGCGACGGGATTGCCTTCCTCAACCTCTCCCTTTGCCGCTGGAGTTCACAGCTTCTCCTCCTTTGCTTGTGCCAAAGGATGTGGGCACACTCTTCACATGAAGAGCTCTCTCGCCACTCTTTGCCACAGTTCAATTGACTCTTACCTCGTGTGCTTACAGCGTTCCACAGAGATCATCTAGAGTAAGCTTTGCTATCTCCTTGGACTCCTCTATTGCTACTGCAACGAAATCGAACTTAGGAGCTAAGCTTCTCAGAACCTTGGACACAATCTCACTTTCTGATAGCTTGTGACCAAGAGCTTTGATTTGGTTGACAATGGTAACAACTCGGGACATGTAGTCTTGAATCCCCTCGTCATCCTCCATTTGTAGTGTCTCAAAATCTTGTCTCAGCGCCTGTATCCTTATCGACCACACTTTGGAAGTTCCTTGACATTGCTTCCTGAGCGTCTCCCAAGCTTCATGGGCTGATTTCGCTTCTGAGATGCGGTCAAGGTTCGGGCCATCAACGGCCTGCTGAATCAAACATAACGCCTTCGAATCGCGCTTCTTGTTCTTCCTCTCCTGAACCTTGTCCTTAGACTTGCTCACCCCCTTTTCCACAAGGTCCCATAACTCCTGGGACTTGAAAACAGTCTTCATCCGAAGACTCCATCTCCCATACTCCTGTCTCATGAACACTGGGACTGAGGGTTGAGAAAGGGTCACAGGGCCGCCGTTGGTCATCACCGGAGCAGCACTGGTAGTCATCCCAAGCTCTGATACCAGAATGTTGGTGTAAAACTCCGGTTTTCAGGATTGGATGAAAGTGTTTGACAGAATGGCAGGGGAGAGGGTGAGCAATTAGAGAGAAAACAAGAAGACAATAATCTTTTGAACAACTTAGACACTCACGGGTTGGATAAAGACTTAGTCAAGGATATTCATTCCACCAATGAGCTACTGCTCTCTTTACAAAATATATAAGCTAGACTAGATAAAGTAACCAGCACAAAACACATCTCTCATTGGCCCATACATGCACCCATGCTTTGATTGGCCATCCTTAACCTTAAACACCATGCCCATAGGTTGGGCACTAACTTTAAGAGATATGGCTGCAATTAATGCAGTCTATTTACAAAAGACTTCCCCAGTTGGCTACGCTTCCACAGTATGCAGCACCACTCGTGTACGTGAACAGCACCATGTAAGACCCCCATGCCTTCATGCCAACCTCCACACTGCGCACCACTCCTTGCTGCCAGTTAGCTGGTGCGCCATGCGTTCAATCACATCCTAACACCAAATGCTTTCAGCTTAACGTCGACATTTGGATTTCCAACCCACTTCAATAAAGATTCCATAATCAACTTCTTATCATCAGTAATATAAACTATAATTCATGTCTAAACTTTTTCAATTGGTAACTGAGAGAGAAATATGCACTTTAATAGCAGCATACATATACAAAACTTGTAGGCACATCAATAGAAATGTCTAGAATCTGTAATTATTGTGTTTCAAAGACTAGTCTCATAAAAAATTTAGATTAAATTTGCAAAGGTTAATCATTTGGAACAAGAAATCAGATGAACATTAAAGGAATAAAGAAAGAAATAAAATCAATTAGTAAATTAAGAAATTAATTGTTGAGTTGCATACATTTTATTTGAGAAACCTTTGCTTTTACTCCCATTGGTAAGGTTGTTGCCCATATTATGAGTGTTCTTTCGGCTACTTCTATTTCATAATTTCACTGGTGAACAGTAGGTACTAAGACTGCTATGTATTTGACCTACTTCTTGAGTCAATGGCCACAATTAAATTGTTGCTAAGATTTTGCTATTATAGTTATGATTCAGTAAGATGTTAGCTAGTGGAATCATTCAAAATGAGAAACAGGCTAGAAACAACAAATAAGTACATCATCACCATGTATTACTTTAAAGCCACTAGTTCTTAACAACTCTCTTTATTTCTAAACTCTTCATAATATTTACCTTTTCTTCAACAATTGGCACTAACGAGAAAGGCCAAACTCCCGCTTCATTTAACTGGATTTAGAATTCCTTCTCATATTCTAACACTACTGTATTGACAATTATCTCTTAGTAATACACTGTTATTTGGCAAAAAAAAAAAAAAAGGTACAAGCATTTATGTTGGCTTCCATGCTCGGTATGATTTATGAATCACCAAATCCAAATCTCTTAGTAAATGACCAAACTTATATTCATTCCATGTCCTCTGGTATCCCCAAAATCAAACAAGTGCACTAACAAAAGCAAAGAATTAATCTCAAAAAATAAACAAAAACAATGCATTGGTGGAATTCACAGACCTTGTCATAGGAAGAAGCCTCGAAGAGATCCATATAAGCCAACCTCTCATCTTTCTGCGCCGTGGGCAAGCTCAGGATGTCCAGAACGATGTCCGCACAAAGGTTACACACAAAAATTCACCAAGAATTAATATATAAATAAATATACATATAAAGAATGGAATGAATTTAGTATTGGTAATCAGAGAACATACCAAGCCCTTATAGTTATGTGCATGAAGGAAAGTTTTGCAGCCTGGAAAATAGAAAATCACGCTGAATGATAATTCATGACCTTTACCTCAAAGAAAATAGTTTGAAAACATTAGAATGAATTGTTGCTGGATAAAATGAAGTGAACTATGGTATGAATTGTTGCTTCATCTTCCTTATCAGCCAATTGAAGAGATACTAACTTCTACACCAACAATTTCAAGAAGACAAAACTCAAAGTAAACTTTAACATATATTTTCTTCATCATTCGCTCCATCAAGAGTGTTGTCGGTGATGAGTGTGGTGCGAGGTCTCTTTCTTGTCGGAGAGTGCTCATCAACATGTGATTGCGCCTCCGCTGTTGGTGCTCTAGGGATAGATTGCGTGAGAGTAGAGACATGCATATCGGAAAGGTTAATGCCATTAATCCTAAGTGCTGCAAGCAATGACATTTCAAATGACTCATGATGAGCCCACTCAATCTGCATCGCATCATGTTCATCTCGCATTGTATCATGCTCAGCAAGCATTGCACTGTGCTCAGCTTAGGGTTTAGCAATCTCCGCCTGCAACTCATTAATTTGGTCATATAGTTGCCCACATGAATGATAAGTCTCCGAATGTGGCTTGTAATTAATTGAAGACATTTGCCTAATTATATTACCCTTTCCCAACACTCTATTACTACTTTCGATAGCAAAATTCATTATGGTTGATAGAATTCTCACCTTCTCCTTGATCATGCTTATCTGCAATGGCTTTATCAAATTGCTCCTATATCCATCAAAAATTAGATCCAATTAATAAAAAAAATAATATATAAATGTCTAAAGTAACCTATAAAGGAATATATATATATATATATATATATATAACAAAGCAAATAAATTGATGCAAATAAATAAATTAGCTTACATTGTAAGAGATTGCAATGTTTAAAAAATATATATATGGATAGCCTTTATAAAAACAAAATCCTTGCTTGAACAATCAATGTAATTGCTTGCAAATAAATTGATGAAGCTATTACTAGAAAGCCACTAATTTCACAAATTGATTCAAATAACTTCTTGAGGCAATTATAGTATACTTACAACAATTTATGTAGCACACTCATCCTCGAGAGTGCCATCCTTCTTCCCGTGAGTGTAGATGAAACATTCTTTCGGTGTCGGTTCCCCTACCCAATTCTTCAATTTGAAAAAATAGCATAATAAAAAATTTAAAGAGTTAAGTAAATCATAAATAATAATAATAATAATAATAATAATAATAATAATAATAATAATAATTAAACAGAATATGGACATTACAAGCCTGAGGCGGTGCACAACATTGCTGACAGATCCAGCAAGATAGATAACAATCGAAGAAGCTCAAGTTACTGCCCTGTTCTTTTTGTTTTGCTCACTTATTTTCTTGAACTCTTCTGACCCCCAATATTTCTGCAAACTCTCCCAAACTAAAGGGGTCATCCACTCAAGTGGAGCCTTGTAAAGTGTACGTGCACGGTACAAATCGTTTTTCAACCACTCACTTGCCTTATGGTTGAAATGACATAATATCATAGACCCATGCTACGACTCCCATGTGTAAATAGCCTTAAGTCATTGCATTTGGCATAGTTGTCTAAAGTTATTGAATTTGTATATTTGTCATGGTATTTGGCACGGAATTAAAAAAATATTTTTAAAAAAAAATATATTTCACACTCGTTTGTTAATTATGTGTCAAATATTGTGACAAGTTTGTCATGATTTTTTTTCCTTGCCGATGTTTCCGTGCCGATTTAGGATTATTTTTGTAGTGAACTAATACTCAAACTGTGAAAAAAGAACCTCAATGAAGCCATATTCAAAGTCTGACTTTGTGAAGGCCTTCAATATGATCGCCTAAGATTTCCACTTCAATAACCTTGTTGCAAAAGGCTTTAAATCCCACCAGGTTAGCTAGATTAACAACATTCTCATAACTTCTAAAGGAAAACACTATATAGACTCATTTAACCTGCAGCTCTATGGCTATATATATATACTTGAAACTCTTCCAGATTCTTTTGACAACCCTTAAGCTTAATTATAGTTATACATATATAAGTTACATCGACGGTTTGCCATTTTGCATATAGGTATATGTATATACATATGAGTTTTTATGAGTTAACTTGTAGCCTATATTTTGCCTCCTAGAGGGTGATTGGCCTAGTGTTGATTTCATTACATGTTTATAGGACCCTTTAAGCTATGTGGGGTGTTTGAGTTCTTGATGAAAAAGCGAGTTCGAGTCTTACCTCATATATACAAGGTGAGGGCACAAGTATATTCAGGTATTAACTTCATATCTGTGCTGTTGGTCTATAATTTTATCAAAATAATAGATTAATAATAATAATAATAATAATAATAATAATAATAATAATAATAATAATAATAATAATAATAATAATAACAACAACAATAATAATTGGTCATCCCCAATATTTGAAATATTGAATCAAACAAGTTATTTAGTGCAATACTATTCAAATAATCATAAATACCACATACTCTTGAAAGCTACAAAAGGGTCCAACGACGCTTGAGAATGCTTAAACTAACTTATGACACATGAAATACTATACAAAACATTTGAACAACTATTATGATGTAACAACAAATATAAATTTGTTATGAATTGACGCATTGAAAATTATAAATGTGGATGTGTTTCTCCTTCATTAATATCCCTTTCGTTATATTAATATTGTACTATATATAGGGGTCCGATACGTGTTTGATATACAACTATCTTGAACATTATAATTCTTCTTCTCACTATATTATTATTTCCAATAGGTAATTTGGGTATTTATTTTACTTTAATTTATTTGTTTTATTGCTTATTTATATGTCACAAATTTTTTTACTTTTTAACATGTTATCAACTATATATATATATATATATTATTTTGATTTACTTCATACATGCTTTATCTTTATATCGACAAATATTAAATTTAATATTTGTCATTTCCATTATTTCATAATTTTTGTTTTAATTGTATATTGAATTTTTGTTATATCATTTATTTTTATTAGAATTTGATATCATGGCAAATATCGCAAGAAGAGAATTCGAGATTCTTAATATTTTTAGGAGTAATTATATATCGTGGAACCTCGATGTTAAGCTCTAGCTAAATGGCAGAAACCTGGGAAAACCAATTGAGCTGCTAATAATGAGCCAATTGACAATAAATCAAAAGCATTGATATTCATACGGTATCATCTTGATGATGGCCTGAAAAATGAATACTTGACTATTGAAGATCCACAGGAATTGTGGTTTTCCCTAAAAGAGAGATTTGAACTTCTGAAAATGGTTTATTTTCCAAAAGCAAGTAATGATTGGGCAAATATCAGGTTTTAAGATTTGAAATGTGTGCAAGAATATAATTTCAAGCTATTTAAAATAGTTTCGGTGTTACATCTCTATGGAGAAACGGTGACAGAAAATATGATGCTTGAAAAAACATTCACAACATTTCATGCTCAATATGTTATATATTACAACAACAATATAGAGAAAATAAATTTTCTAATTTTTCTTAATTGATTTCTTGTCTCCTTGTGGTGGAGCAAAATAATAAATTGTTGATGCTAAATCATCAAACCCAACAATCCAGATAAACACCACTGCCTAAAACCAATTTTGGGAAAAGAAGATGGTATCGTTGTAATGACGGTTATAAGAGCTGAGGTGGAAGGGGGTTATCGTGGTGGTCATGGCAGACTTAAAATAAATGTGCATCATCGAAAACAACTAAACCACAATGATGGATTAGACAAGAAAAGAGATATACGTCACCGTTGTGGATTGGAGCATCATTGGTCTAAAATTGTAGAACCCCCAAGTATTTTTTTTCCAACTTTACCAAGATTCACTTAAAGACAAAATGGGTAAAGCGTTGAGACAAATTTTGTAAACAACTTCACAGAAACTTTGTTGATGATATAATTCAGAATACACACTTAGATGTGTCAGAGTTTCTCATAGATTAGATTAATAATATATGCAGTATGTTTTTATTTTTATTCAATATGTTATACTTTTCATTAAAGTTATATTCCTTTGTTATGCTTTAGATAAAATTTGGTTGATGATGAATGCATTGTTGATTGTGGAACAATGAACATTGTATTGCAAAAACAAATATATTTTACATTCTTATCAATAAAAAAGGCTTTTATAGCCACAATAGCTGGGGTCATCAGATCTGATTGAAGGTTCCGGTAGAGTAGCACTGGTGTTGCCAAATGGGACACTTGTGCAGATTAAAAATGCTCTATATTCTCTAAAATTTGGAATAAATCTTTTAAGTTTTAAAGATATACGTCTCAATGGATATAATTTAAAGACAGTTGATAATGAGAGAAAAGATTATCTTTATATTACTCAAGATGTTTCATGCCAAAACCGTGTACTTGAAAGCTTTCCCTGTATATCTTCAGGATTATATTGTACATGTATTAAAGTGATGAAATCACATATGGTTTTAACTAGAAAGGTTAATGATCCATAAATATTTAAACTATGGCATGAATGACTTGGGCATCCGAATGCTATTATGATGTGTCAGATTGTTATTAATGCCCATGGACACCCATTGAAGGATTATAAAATCCTAACAAATAATGAATATGCATGTTTAGTATGCTCAATGGGAAAACTGATAACCATACCTTCTAAATGCAAGGTGGCTGGTGAATCTCCTACATTTTTAGAAAATATACAAGAAGATACACATCCATCATGTGGACCATTTAGATATTTTATAGTTTTAATCAATGCATCGACTAGATGGTCCAATGTTTCACTTCTGTCTACAAGAAATGTAGCTTTTGCAAGATTATTGGCACAAATTATCAAGCTTAAAGCACAATTTTTCAGATTATCCTATAAAGACAATTCGTCTTGATAATACTGGTGAATTTACATCAAAACCATTTTATGATTATTGTATGACAGTTAGAATACAAGTTGAACATCCAGTAGCTCATGTACATACCCAAAATAGGTTGACAGAGTCATTAATTAAAAGACTCCAGATAATTGCTCGCCCAATATTATTAAGAACAAATATGCTTACAAGTGTGTGGTGTCATGCTATTTTTCATGCTGCGCTTTAATATGTACCAATAGCACCACAAAATTGTACAAAAATAAATCCTTAACACAGACTTGGTATATATGTTGGTTATGACTCTTTCAATTATACGATATTTAGAGCCATTAACTGGAAATGTATTTATTGCAAGATTTGCAGATTGTCATTTTAATGAATTCACCTTTTCTTCATAAGGGGAGACATGGTTATTCAAAATGAGCAGAAAGAAATTGATTGGAACACATTCCAATTATATACATATGATCCTTGTACAAAAGTATGGGATCTTGAAGTTCAAAGGATCATTAAATTGTAGAATATTGCAAATAAAATATCTGATGCATTTATAGATGCAAAAAGGGTAACCAAGTCATATATACCAGCTGTCAATACTCCTGTAAGAATTGAAATAGAAAACAAACCATGCCAAAAACATGGAAGGACAATAGGTGCCAAAGATTTAGATCCAAGAAAAAGGAAGCAGAAAAATAAGGCTTTTGAAGAGGAGAATCTCCCATGTGGAAGGGGAGATGAAATATAAAACCCACAAAGCATGTCAATAAAAAAGAATTAATGGGAAATGATATCTTTGAAAATACTGGAAACTCAATTGGTTATGTAGATGATGGTAAAATAATAAGTTGGTGTGAAGCCGATATAAATGATATATTTATCTATAATGTGGCTACAAACATAGAAATAAATACAGATTATGATCCAGAGCCACGCACTATTGATCAGTGTCGACAAAGAAAGGATTGGCCAAAATGGAAAGAAGCTATCCAGGCTCAGCGAAATTCCCTTTCAAAACGTGAGTATTTGGGCCGATAGTGCCAACACCTGAAGAGATAAAAACCAGTTGGTTACAAATGTTTATTTGTGAGAAAACAAAATGAAAACAATAAAATTATAAGATATAAACCAAGATTAGTTGCTTAAGGTTTTTCTCATATGCCTAGTGTTGACTATAAGGAGACATTTTCTCCTGTAATGGGTGGGATCACTTTTTGATTTCTAATTGCCATGGTAGTAAGTAACAAATTAGATATGTAGTTGATGGATGTTGTCACAACATATCTATATATATTACTTGAAAAAGACATATATATGATAATCCCCGAGGGATACAAAATGCCAGATGCTTCAAAGCAACGACATTTGCACTCTATTAAATTACAGAGATCTCTTTATGGGTTAAAACAATCTGGACAGATGTGGTATAACCGTCTCAGTGACTATTTGATAAAAGAAGGGTACCAAAATGATAATATATGTTATTGTTTATTTATTAAAAGTTCTACTAACGGATTTGTTGTGTAGCAGTATATGTAGATGATTTAAATCTTGTAGGTACTCCTCATGAAATTGCAATTGTAGCATCATATCTAAGAAAGGAGTTTGAAATGAATGATCTTGGAAAGACAAGTTTTTGTCTTGCTATACAAATTGAGCACTTACCTGCTCGAGTATTTATTCACCAGCCAGCTTACACAGAAAAGGTGCTGAAAAGATTTAATATGGATAAGGCCTATCCATTAAGTACCCCAATGGTTGTTCGAACACTTAATGTTTAGAGAGATTAATTTCGTCCACCTAGTGAAGAAGAGGCAATTCTTGGCCCAGAAACTCCGTATCTAAGTGCCATAGGTGCATTAATGTATCTTGCAAATAATAATAGACCTGATATAGCTTTTGTAGTAAATCTCCTGGCAAGATATAGTTCTACACTGACACAAACACATTGGAAAGGAGTTAAGGATGTGCTACGTTATTTACAAGGAACTACATATATGGGTTTGTTTTATCCCCAACATTCTTCATCTAATCTCATAGGTTTTGCAGATGCCAGATTCTTGTTTGATCCTTATAAAGGACGATCTCAAATTGGATATACATTCTCTTTTAATGGTACAGCTATTTTATGGCGTTCTACAAAACAAACTTTTACAGTTACTTCATCAAATCATGCTGAAATCCTAGTTCTCCATGAAGCTAGTCGGGAATGCCTGGCTGTGATCTATGATGGGACATATACAGTCATCATGCAAATTGCCATCAATCAACAAATGGCACAATAATTTATAAAGACAATAGTACTTGTATTCTCAGATATAAGGAAGGTACATTAAAGGAGTTAGAACAAATCACATATCACCAAAATTTTTCTACACCCATGATCTTCAGAAAGAAGGTGTTATAGAAGTCCAGAAGATTCAATCTAATGAGAATCAAGTTGATGTATCACAAAATCACTACCAAAATTTATTCATCAAAACATTATGCACAAAATCAGGATGAGAAGATTCAAAAACATCATAGCTGGAACAAGTTGACAGTTACTTTTATAAGGGGGATGTTGCACTCTTTTTTCCTTCACCACTGTTTTTATCCCATACAGTTTTTCCGAGGCAAGGTTTTTAATGAGGTAGCAATTACTCCATATACCAAGAATCATGTACTCTTTTTCCTTCACTAAGTTTTTATCCAATTAGGATTTTTCTGGTAAGGCTTTAACGAGACATATCTTTTGGTTATACGCATTTAAGGGAGAGTGTTATGAATCGATGCGTTGAGAATTATAAATGTGGATGTGTATCTCTTCCATTAATATCCCTTTCGTTACATTAATGTTGTACTATATATAGGGGTTTCGATATGTGTTTGATATACAACTATCTTGAATATTATAACTCTTCTTCTCACTATATTATTTCCTATAGACAATTTGGGTATTTATTTTACTTTTATTTATTTATTTTATTATTTATTTATATGTCACAAATTTCTTTACTTTTTAACAAATGTGCATTTTTATGATTAATATCCTCACAACATTCGCGTTCACCATGTATTTATTTATTTTATTACTTATTTATATGTCACAAATTTTTTTACTTTTTAACAAATGTACATTTTTATGATTAATATCCGCACAACATTCGCGTTCACAATGTACATTTTAGGTTCAAGTGAGAACCGCTTTATTTATATTGATTGTTCTTTACATTCTTTGGCAAAATAGATAAACATACAACATTAGTTGGAGAACCAAATGATGAATTCCTAATTAATATAATTTTAATCTCAGATGTGGATTTCTTCAGAACTACATTGTACCCAAACAACATTATCTCAATCTGATACCTTGGGCACAGCTACTTAATGTGTGGTCCAGCCCTAAGAGGTCTTTTATTATTATTATTATTATTATTATTATTATTATTATTATTATTATTATTATTATCATCATCACAATATTTTTGAATAACCATATAATTTGCTCCCATGTTTTGAAGAAAAAATTTAAATTTTTTTATCATATTTAATTTTTTTTTGTTTATATTAAACAGAGTATTAATAATAAATTTTTTTTAATTATCCTTATTTAATATTCATGATTTTTTTCAAAACCAAACTATGTTGGCGGTTTTTATTATAATATGTTATTTAATCATGGCATAGATTTGCCACAGCATTTCTATATATAATATTATCTGAATACTTCGATAAATATAAAGAATGCCAATGTGGAATGAATTTGTCAGTGTAATATTATGATTACTGCATGGCATGTCATTTGACATGGCCATGACATTTGAGCAACAAAGTGCATTATATATATATATATATATATATTTGATCAACCAATAAAGTTGTGGCAACAATAATTAGGTTTTTTAAAATATAATTAAGCAAACTATACTTTCATAAGTGGTGGAAGGATTTTACTATTTAAATACATGTGAAACATATTTTCATATTTGATGTAACAGGGATTAAGTGAGATTGGTTTAAAAATCTGTTATAGTCAATTTTCAGTTCTATCTTTTAATTCCTCGGAGGTTTTCCTCCACACATAAGTTTTTTTAGAACTTTACCCATTTTTTTATGAGAATGATAAATAATTTTTATTAGTTTTAAATAAATATATAAATTACCCCTCTCAATCAATATTAAGGAAATCGGATCCTCAATCCCTCAAAATTTATCATCTTTTTAATTGGAAGATACACTAACAGCCTCTATATATATATATATATATATTTTTTGAGAAATTATTCAAATCATCCCCCAACTTGTCACTTGATCAAGAAATTTCTAAACTATTTCATATCTCCAAAAAGTCCTCTCTTTTTCTAACACTATTTTATAACTCATTTTTTAGTATTTTTGTCAAAAATACCTCTTGGTGATTTTAAACAGAAACACAAAATAATAAACAACAAACTAAGATATTAAACACCAACAACAAATATTAAATAAAAAAATTACATTTTAAATGAAAACTTTTTTAATTACACATAAATACACAATGTTAAATAAAAACTGCAATTAATAAATTGGAAGTATATTTAATAAACAGGGTAAAATTAGATTTTTAAATAAAATAAACTGATGTAGAGACTGAAAAATAAGTAAACTAAACTAGAAAGAACTGCAGAGGAAATTAAAATATCAGAGAGAATGCGAGAGATATTTAAAAAATTGCAAAAATTAATAAATAATTTTTTTTATTATTTTAATTGGACTTCTTCTCATCTTTATTTCTATAGACTATTATTTAAAAACAATGAAGTCAAACAGTGGCATGCATTACCGGCATATCCATATAAGTCCAACTTTTACCATTTATTTTTATAGGGGAAATAAATTATATTAGCGTGGACGTTGGATATCATGCACTGTCGCGATCTTTTTGTCCTCCGGCTTTGGAATTTGTGGTTATGGCTGTAGTACTATATATATATATATATAGAGCATCGATCATCTACGCACGTTCACAGATTCGTAATCTGTGAATGTTGTTCTGGGCCGTTAGATTTCAATCCAACGGTTCTACACTATTCAGTGAACAATAATACTGTGCTCATAAACAGTGTCCAGTAAAAAGTGAGATGGACAATGTTTTCTAAAATTAGATTAATCAACCCAATTAATACAAGATTAGCTCTCATTGTGCATTATCTTAATCCTACTATTACTGTCTGTGGACGTCTGTGTACGTCCACAGAAACCCTTTTCTTATATATATATATATAAGGTGAAAGTCACAATTAGTACCTGAAATTCATTTAAACTATATTCACTTTCCTCTTTGATTAATAATTTTAAATGCCTCTTAAGTCTTTGAAAGTTTCAAAATATTTTAAACAGATCTTCTGATATTTAAATTTACTGAATAATTCTTATTTTTTTATAGCTTACTTTTAAGTTACTTTGTCAGTTTATTTTATTTTACAACATATATTTCTCGTTTAAAATGTATAGTTTCCGTTCAACATTGCTTATTTTTATTTAACCAAATAAATTTTCATTTAATATGTAATATTTTTCGTTTAATATTTGATTTTTTTTTAATATTTAATCTTTCTATTTAAAATTATGTGTTTTTTTTAAAAGCTGAGTCATTTCTTTTAGCATAAGTTGCTTTTATGACAAAATTAATAAAGATACATTGTCAAAAAAAAAAATCTTCTTTGAGTACTGAAAATCACTGAAAATTCGAAAATTTTTTTTTTGTGACTAACCAAATTTCAAAAGGATTATTGGTTTATTATCACAAAATTATATATATATATATATAATAGAGAAGAAAAACCCAAAATCACTACTCATCTCTATTTTTTTATTCTTAAATATAAAAACAATTAGGGAAAACCAGACTCAATCCCAATCTTCATCCCTCAATTGATCATCTTCCTCTTTTGGTGGCATGACAACCATAACCACATTTCCCAAACTACCCTCAATTCCTTTTTTTCTATCAACTCCTTACCTCTCTTCACTCCCAACCTTCCCTTGTCCTTCTTCTCATCTCTCTCTCCCGCCACTGAGCACAACGCCTCCGCTGTCTCCACCGCTCGCCGCCGCCGGTCCACCACCACCACCACCGTCTCCTTCTCATACCTCCCCTTTTTCCACGGCAACACCTTCGCATTCCCAAACTCCACCGCCACAGCACTCTCCAGCGCCACCACCGGCCCCCCACCCCGGCAAAACCACCCATCTCCCCACCCCTTCTCCGCCGCCACCACTCCCATCTCTCCCTCCGCCTTACACCACGCCGGCGCCGCCTCCACCCCTTCCGCACCGTCCATCTCTCTCACCACAGGGAACAACGCCACGGACGACGTCTCCGCTACTTCCCCGTACCTCAACCTCACCACAGGGACTCTCAACTTTGGCTCCTCCTCATCGTCGCCATCGCTGGCGCCGTCGCCCTTTGAGGCCTTCTCGATCTCCTTCTTGATCAGCGCATTGGCCGACTCCGTCTCCGCTAAATCCAACGCCTTCTCCAGCGCCGCGATCCGATCTGGCGTCGCGAGCGCCTCCAAGCCCAATCGTAAGTAAGTGTAAGCGAGGCAATCGCTGGGGGCTATCCGCGGAGAAGGGAGGTCCAACCATCGTCGCCGGTTCGGCGGGGAAATCCTTGACGGCGCGGGCGAGTTCTTGGGCGGACTTAGCGTCAAAACGATTGATTGCGATGTGGCGGGCGGTGGCGGAGCGCTGGGTGGCGTTGAGGAAGCGGAGCTCGTAGAGGAGTTCGGCGCCGCCTAGAGAATCAAAGAAGGGGAGGAGATCGGGATCGAAGGAGGAGGAGATGAGGGAGTTGCGGATCTGGGCGGCGACGGCGAGGCGGTTTTGCTCGACGCCGGTGATGCCGGTGATCTCCTCGATGAAGGGTGGAGTGAAGCCCCTCGCTGGTGAGGAGGGAGGAGATGAGAGGGGCGTAATCGTGCCAGAGTCCGAGACGGTCGCGGAGGACGTCGAGGCGTTCGATAGGGGTGAGGGAGCGGAACTTGGGGGGAAGAGGGGAAGGAGGAGGGCGGAAAGGTTGGTAGGCTTGGCCGGGAGGAGTTGGGGGTGGAGGACTTGGGAGCTTGGAAGCGGAGATGGGACGGAGGAGGGTTGGTGGTCGGCGGCGACGGAGAAGAAGGTGGAAGGTAGGTGTGGAGGAGAGGATGGATGATGATGATGATGCCATTGCCATTGAAGGGGGAGAGTGAGAGGTGGAGTGAAGAGCATGGGGCTCACGACCGCTCACTCCTTTATCCTGTTATCTCCGTAGATTTTTATTTTTTATTTTTTTTTTAAACAATTAGAAATATATATATTTATTTTGTTTTGAGATATTTTGGTGTTTGTGTTATTTATTAATTTGTTTTGGTATACATATTTTTAATATTTTATTTATTTATGATAAATATATTATTAGTGATACAATGTTTTGATTTATTACATAAGATATTTTCCTTTTTGTTTAGGAGATGATTTTAATTTTAACTCATATAATAAAGATTAAATTTGTTAAAATTCACTCTATATTTATGCATATCCTTCACAAAATTTATCTATATTTGTTAAAAATTAAAAAAAAAGTTGTCACTGACAGAATGCGTTCTAAATCAGATGAGAGTCATGAGACTAGAGGTGGGCACGGACCGGTTAACCGGGCCCGCCGGGCCCGGTTCACTGGAAACCGGACCCGGAACCGGCCTGTATCTGGGAGAGACCAGCTGGACCGGGTTGACCCGCGAGGGCCCAGCAGGCAGGTCCCATTTTGTGAATGAACCGGACCCGGCCCGCTTACTCGCAGAACCCGCCGGGTCCGGGCCAGGCCCGCTTTGACCCTGCTGGGTTTTTGTAAATAACCCAAAAATTGTGTCTCAGATGGGGTTTGAACCCTAGGGACCTCTCACAGTGAAAAAAATAACATTAACCAATTGCACTACAAATTTTTCTTGTCTTTAAGTATAAAAACATAAATAAATATAAAGAAGTTACAAAATATTTTTTAAATTTAATCTCAAACAACAAAAAATTTAAAATAATTTATAATAACTTAAAAAATTTTATGATATATCAAAATAATTTTAAAAAGGATAAAAAAAGCTACATTTTTAATTTATTTATCTATCAAATTAAATTATTAAGACACCTTTTTAAGTCAAGACAAAAACGATATATCAAGTAGATTCTTATTTTTTTAAATCGAGGTTATCATCAACTTATTTATTTATTATAATTAGGGTTGGCTCTCAGATTTTACTTTGATCCTCGATAATAGTGGGTTATTATTGCGCTTTATCATGTCATATTGAAAGTTATGAAATCAAAATAATATGGTAGTGAACCATATTATTCAAAGATATTACTAATATATTTTTTATAAATTGATTTACATAATTTAAAAAAACAATTTTTTTGTAATTTTATTTTTATTTTATAAATTGAAACAAAAATAATCTAATATATATGCATGACAAATAAAAAGTCGCTATTTAAGAGAATTTAAGAGTGACAGATATGTAGAGATTTAGTGCTTTTATGAGTCAAAAGACAATTAACAAAAATAATTATTTTTTTAAAAAAATATTTATGAAAAATTTATTGTTTGATACATTGATATTTTTACTAATTGATTTGTATACTTTTTTTAATTTATTATATGGTTTCTTAATTTTTTTATAAATTAAATATATAAAATATTTTGATCCATATCCTACATCTATCTATATATAATTCTTTCCAATAAATATTGGAAACAAATGTAGCTCAAGTGGTTGGATTTTTGCTATCCAAGTCCAAGAACATGGGTTCAAATCCCATAACCAACAAATACTTAGTATTAATAGAAAAACAAACAAAAACATTAAACCGGGCTTGACCCGGCCCGCCGGGCCCAACAGGGTTTTGACCCGGCGGGTCAACCCGCCGGGTCACGGGTTGGAAAAACCCCAACCCGTAACCGGCCCGTCTACAGTACGGGACGGTTACGGGTCAATGAACCGACCCGCCGGGTCATTGAACCGGCGGGCCGGTTCCGGGCCGGGCCGGTTTTCCGGATGGCCCGTGCCCACCTCTGCATGAGACAAGTTCATTATATAAATATAAAAGAATGTGAAAATCTAAGGAAGAGTTGGCATAACAAACCCCCAAAAGAATTCCGGAAAGGTATGGGCATGATATGTTATACATTTAAACTTAACAAAATAAAAATATTTTACGGTCTTCAAACAAAAACAGGAAAAGAAATTTTTTTTTTATACCGTTATTTTCTTTCAACCAACAACTAGGATTGAAACTAACAAACCCAAAGAAATAAATAAAGGAAGTAGGCTAGAATACCAAAATTGAAGTTTTTGAAATTGAAACAATGGTTGATATCTCTATAAAAATAAAGACTCATGATATGAAGTGTGGTTTATGGGATTAACCATGATTTCGAGCTGGGGCTGCTTTCTTTGACCTGGGAGCCCCTTTCTTCTTGGGTTGTCTTTTCGGCATTCTGTTATTCAATCCTATGAAAAAGAGCAATGCACCAAAGAGAGCCAAATTCTACAGCAACAACAACAATGACATTCCATTGCTTCAGTTCTCAACAAATATGACAAGGAGCTAGGACACATTGTTCAAAGGAAAGATTGCTGACCTGTGTAAACATTGCAAAAACTTGAAAAAATTCTGGCTCCTCAATGTGATAGTTGTAGAAATCATAGATCATAGGAGAGATAAATGCCAAATAAAGCATCTGCATGAAATAAATAAATAATAGTAATAAAGCAGGATCAGAATGACCAGAGATTTTGCAAGGAGATTGATGTGTTCTAATATAATCTGTGTTCATCAAAAGGGCACATAAATGCTAAGGCTAGAGAATATACATACCAGAAGATAAGCTCCAGTGGAGCTACCGTAGATAAACACAAGGCCCCCAAGTCCTCTCAGAGCTATTGTAATACCAGTGACATGTTTTATCTAGGAAAGGAAATAAACTTTGTTATGGTCCTTTGAATTAGAAAGACAGAAAAATAAATACAGAAAAATGATAGGAATAAGTAAGAAAAGAGAAATAAAGCAATCAGAATCCCCCACACTTCAATTTGTGGCACTGTATATCCAAGAAGGAGGGACAATCTGGCTGTAATTTGGTCCAACTTGTGCTGAACTGCCCTCGCTTCAGGTTCTTCTACTCCCCAATTAACAAACCTACAAGAACATGCTGATAACAAATAAACAAAATGATTCTACCTGTAAGGAAAGTGTAAGGTTTTAAAAGCCCTGACAGCAAGCATTATGAATATAGTTACATCATCCTCCACAGAAAAACATAATTCTAGTATTATTCCGCACAGTTAACAAAGACTCACATGTCCTTTCAAAGATAATCTACAAATAAGCATGTTTTTGTTGCTTAAAGTAATAAGAAACCTGAGTATCTTCAAGGAGGAATCCAGGAAGTCAAATTGCATAAACTGTTGTCCAGGTGCTTCTAGTTAAAGCAACCCAAGACTTGACATAAGAAGCAAGATAATTGCTTTAACATGGTAAAGATAACAAGAATAAACAAAAAGTTTCCAATTTTACATAGGAAAAACCTGTTGTAAATTTGAAACTTAAATCTCTTACAAGGACTTTCTGAGAATTTCAATTATATCACAATGTCAATGGGGATCGACCAAATCCTTGTCTTCTCTTTAATTTTTTAAGGTGGTGTTTGTTTCAAGGAATGTAACTCCAAATCCCTTATCTTTTTAAACTCAGGTGTTTGTTTTAAGGTATTTTATTTTTCATGTGTTTTTGAAATCCCATCATTGAGGGATTTTGTTTTCCGGTCAAAATGATTGTAAAACCAAATCGCGAGAATTCAAAACCAATATATATGCATATACATACATACATACATACATGTATGTATATACACTCTCTAGATATATCTATACATAATATGTTTACATATACAAATACACATATACAAATATGTATATATATGCATAGATACACATATATAGATATATATACTCATATATATACATATATGTATATATATATGCATATATGCACACATATACATATATTTATACAGAAATATATATATACTCATATACATATATGTATATATATATGTGCATATTTGCATATCCACAGGCATATACATACAAGACTTGACATAAGAAGCAAGATAATTGCTTTAACATGGTAAAGATAACAAGAATAAACAAAAAGTTTCCAATTTTACATAGGAAAAACCTGTTGTAAATTTGAAACTTCAATATCTTACAAGGACTTTCTGAGAATTTCAATTATATCACAATGTCAATGGGGATTGACCAAATCCCAATATTACATTCACTTATACACATGTGTTTCCAATTCCAGATTTACAAATTTTTCCAAACAAACATAAAATCCTATAATACAGTAATTCTAGTTATATCCAACAAAACACAAGAATTAACTGCACTGTAATTTAAAAACCAAGTATTTCCAGTTACATTATAACTAAAAATCTATTACATTTAGAATTAAATCCAACCAAACAATACCTAAGTGGATACCACACAAAGGTACTTTTTCAGAGATGTAAATCACACATGAAGAACACTAAAGTAGATTTTCCAGGAGTACTAAAGAAGAATAAATTAAATGAATTTTTTTTTTAAAAAAGAAAAAACTGCTAAAATGCCAACCATAAGTAGAATATTAGTGACACTAACTAGTTTCCAAGAACTTTCTTAATTCTAACACTTCACAAACTCCGTTCAACAAGATTACATTCATTGTTTATCTTTTTTTCCCAAGATTTTTTTTTTGTTGTCAAAATTAGCGGCTAAACCGCTAAAAGGTAGGAGCACAAACAAATCTTAGAAGAGCAAATAGTGGTAGGGCCCATGCACATATGGGTGCTAGGATCATCTACACATAACTTCTACTCACACTCCCAAAAATGGGCTTTCACTCAAAATTTGAATTATCATCATTTATAAAAAATTCTAATAAAAACCCCGATAATGATAAATCACTTGGTTGTTGGTCTTTTTTTCTTTCAAGTACATGTGGGTTGAGCTTGACACAATGCCACCAAAATTGCTGACGTTATGCAATTAAATAAAGATTAGTACAAGTTATTAGTACAACCATCTCTATAATAAATGAGAATTAGTATTTTATTTTTTAAACAAGCCAAAGGACGAGAATTCAATCTAGTGGCTTGTCCACATTCCTATGTTTTAGAAATAAAGATCAATATGCCTATAGCATAAGTAGGTTTTTCATTTGATAAAAAAAAAAAAAAACAAATTTGTGGTGCAAACAAATATACAATATTACAAATTTTGCCATTTTCAATACTGGTTAGCAACCAACTATGTTTTTTTTAAGGTAAAAATGTATAAATCACATATATTATAAAAAAAGGAGGTACAAAAATTACAGAATGGAAACAAGACAGACGTACGATCCACCAGCAGCGGAAGTACAATCATAGAAAAAATTGAAAAATAAAAAGGACAATAACCACTAGAGAATAGTAGAAGTATAACCAAAGAGAAACTGAACCACAAGAAAGAAATATGAGGGAGTACATTATTACTTTGTAAACCTATAGTATGCTAATAAGAGGAAAAAAAAACACATATAAAGGCTTTTTTCTTTCATAATGTAAAAAAATTAAAAATTACCAAAATACACATGTTCTAGATTATTTACCAAAATACACATTTTGGGGAAAAACCGGAAATTTTTTTTAGTTTTCTCTTTTTTTATTAATTATGGAAAACAAGATATGCTTTTCCGTTTTCTTTAAAAAAAATTGAAATAAAAATTGGAAAACGGGAGCATCCCTCCTGTTTTCACTTTTTTACTAAAAAAAGTGAAAAACCGGAGAGAATCTCCGGTATTCCACTTTTTGTTTTTAAAAAATATTATATATATATATATAAAATATCCGTATTAGACCGTTAGCCAGTGCTACCTTTCTAATGGCCATATATTTTTTTTTTTACCGTTGGATTTTTATTATTATTATTATTATTTTTTCTTAGATAATCCCCACTTCTCACTTCATGCCATCTCGCCTCCATTCTCATTTTCTCCTCTTCTAATCCTATTTCAACTTCTAATTGTCCGGTGTTGTATACTTACATGTGTACGGGATTTCTGTTGATAATTTTTTATAGCGTTCTTAATATTACAGAGTGACCACATTTCATCCATTTTGCAGGAAAAATAACTTTTTTATACTTAGATAATCTTTAGGTTAATTATTTATTAATAATTGTTTTAAGACATTAGCTTCTATTAATAATTGTATTATGTCATAATTATTAATTGTATTAATAATTGTCTTATTAGCACCCCGAGGGCCCAAGCATGTTTAATTAGATAACTCACTAAAGTTTTAGGCTATTTTTTTCTTAATAATTGTATTACGTCATTAGTTTTTATGAATGATTGTATTATATCATAATTAATTATTTTATTAGTAATTGTTATATTAACGCCGAAGCATGTTTTTTAGTTTTCTAGTATATTATTAGGTTAATTTTTTATTAATAATTGTTTTATATTAATAATTGTCTTATTAGCGCCCCAAACATGTTTAATTTGATAACCCTCTATATTTTTAAGCTAATTTTTTTATTAATAATTGTATTATGTCAGTAGGTTTTATGAAAAATTGTATTATATCATAATTAATTATTGTATTAATAACTGTTATATTAGTGCCGAAGCATCTTTATTTAGATAAATAACCTAGTATATTATTAGGTTAATTTTTTTATTAATAATTGTATTAAGTCATTTGTTTATATTAATAATAGTATTATGTCATAATTATTAATCGTTTTAATAATTATATTATTAGGTTAGATAGATGATGTATTATATAAATATAACACCAATGTTTATGGTTTAGTGTGCAATCATATTTAATTATTTCAATGATATATGTTTGGATTTATGGTTTTTTTCGTGTCTTATATTTCTTCAAGTCAACTTATTTAATTTTTCCATTTGTGTTATTTACTATGAAATTGATTAATTTATAAGTTCTTACAGCCTGGCCGGGTTCTAAGGTGTAGACATGTGCCTCGAGCTAAAATCATAGGCTTTTTAAGAAAAGCCGGATTTTATCATGCAGCTTAAATTCCTAATTTCTGAATTGATGTAGCTCTTGTGAGCGCATTAGTGGAGAGATGGCAGACAAAAACACACACGTTCCACCTTACTTGCGGTGAAACAACAATCACGTTGGAAGATGTGCCAACGTCAAGGGTCCGCATATGTGATGGAGGCTCCATTGGTGCCATCGTGAAATTATGGTCGAGCATAGGGACATCTTCAAAATTGTTGTCTTCTAAGTAAATGCCATTAATGTTTGCTTTAGTGTCCTCTGCAAAGTTGTCACCGTCGTCATCCTCATAGTCTCCCTAGATTGCCCATACCGACCGAATTCTGTTTCATGAATATCATAAAAATAACTCGTTCCGTCTTCTGGATGTTGTGAATTAGTAAAATCAATATTGGGTGGTGGATCATCGTGTGCCCTCCACTCCGTCGAGAGCCTTTCAAGTTTATTAACTTGGTATGGTGATAAAATCCTCTCCTGTCCCATGTTGCTTTGGACTTGGTCATATGTAGTGGTTTGTTGTCGGGAAGAAGCACCCTCAAAAGTTACAGCGCTAAACTACAAGTATAATTCAATAATGCCAATATCATGATTTTTTTTTGTGGCAGTCGAACATCATCCGAACATCTCGGTCATTACCTAATTTGAATGACCGATAGCAAATTTTGCCAAATCTTGAAAAAATTTGGAGCCGGTATATGATACGTGAAACTCCTTGGTATTCTGTCGTCTCAATGCTTTCTTCAATGGATCTCTTTAAGTTTTTATAAGAGATGTCGACTTCGACATAAAAATATGATTGATCCTCCGACGAAAATATAATTGTGTCTTCACTTACAGTGAGTGAACCATTATAGTAAACAAAAACAAGTAAAGTCTTTGCCATTGTTGAAGACAAGAGGAAGATGTAGGGGCGACTAAATTGAAAAAGAGTATATAGTATGCAAGAGTAAAAATGGGCTAATAAGGTTGGTTTATATAAAGAGCTTGAATTTTGATTATTTTCGTTTATGATCAATGCAGGTTTAACCGTTTGATTTACTGACAGGTGCAGGTTTGACCATCCTACTTTGTACTAGTTATTGACTGGTGCAGGTTTGACCATTCTATTTTGTGCTAATTACTGACTGGTGCAGGTTTGACCGTCCTACTTTTACTAAGTATTGACTGGTATAAGTTTGATTGTCCTACTTTGTACTAATTACTTACAAGTGCAGGTTTGACATCCTACTTTGTCCTAATTTCTGACCGATGCAGGTTTGACGGTCCTACTTTATGCTAAGTACTTACATATGCAAGTTTGACTTTTCTACTTTGTACTAATTACTGTCCGGTGTAGATTTGACTAATCTATTATGTACTAATTATTAATCGATGCAGCTTTGACTGTCCTAATTTGTGCTAAGTACTGACCGGTGCAAGTTTGACCATCCTACTTTGTACTAATTATTGATCAGTACATGTTTGACCGACCTACTTCATAATAATTACTAGCCGATGTAGGTTTGACTAACCTACTTTGTACTAATTACTGACTGGGACAGGTTTAACCAATGATGTAGGTTTGATCGTTCTACTTTGTGCTAATTACTGATAGGTGCAGTTTTGACTGTCCTACTTTATACTAAATACTGACCGATGCAAGTTTGACTATCCTACTTTGTACTAATTACTAACCCGTACAAGTTTGATAGTCTTGATTACTGTCTGGTGCATGTTTAACCGTCTTACTTTGTACAAAGTACTTCATAATAATTTTTTACTAAAACAAGGTTGACCGTCTTATTTTCTAATATTTTCAAAATTTGTAGTTTTTTAAAAATAAAACGTACAAAAATTATAACTTAATTATTATTTTTTAAGAAATTAACTATATTAGAAAATAATAATTAATTTCTTAACGGCAACCATGTAGCCGTTAAGAAATTTTTTTTTAAAGAATTTTTATTTAAAAAGGAATCTCCCGTTTTCTAATTTTTTATTAAAAAATAAAAAAAAAATAAAAACGGGATAAACTCTCCCATTCTCATTTTTTTTAATTAAAAAAAACAAAACAGGAGAGCTCATGATTTCTAGATTTTTTTAAAATAAAAAAATAGAAAAGTTGAAAATAGGAAACCTGTTTTCCCCTTAAATGCGTATTCTTGTAAATAATCTAGAACATAGATATTTTGGTAATTTTTTTAAAAATATTTTTTAAAAAAATCCCACATATAAAAAGCATACAACAATTGTTAGGATTTTGTTAATAAATCCCTATTATTATTAGGATTTAGTCAATAAATATGTTGATTAAATTAGTTTTTGCATATCATGAGTTTGTTAGATATGGTTTCTTATCTCTTTGTATTTAAATTAGTTGGTTTGTAAGGCTTTTATATAGCCATCGTTGTTGATAATAAAAGGGGGGATTTTTCTTCTTAAAAACTCTTGTAATTCTTTACACTTGGTATCAGAGAGGTTGCGTTGAGTTTTAATTGAAGAAAACAGAAGCAGCAGTCTTCGTGTCATTGCAATTCATGGCGACAAATAACTCGTTCGTCCAGCCGGCAATTCCTAAATTTGATGGCCATTATGATTATTGGGCAATGCTTATGGAAAACTTCTTGCGGTCGAAAGGAGTCTTTGGAACTTGGTAGAGAATGGCATACCCTATGGTGGCAATAGGGGTGGTTCTCACGGATCTAGGGAGAAGAAGCACTATGAAGATCAAAAAGTTGAAAAGACTTGAAAGCTAAGAACTATTTGTTTCAGGCATTAGATCGCTCAATTCTAGAGACAATCCTTACAAAAGATATATCAAAGGATATATGGGACTCTATGAAGCAAAAATATCGGGGAACCACTCGAGAGTTAAACGTGCTCATCTTCAAGCATTGCGAAAGGAGTTTGAAACATTGCACATGAAAAGCAGTGAGGCGTGAATGAGTACTTTTGCTCGGGTACTTACCATAGCTAACAAGATGAAAGCTAATGGAGAAGATAAAGGGAGATGTTTCGTCGTTGTTGAAAAAGATTCCGAGATCAATGACTTCCAAGTTTGATTACATTATACGTTCTATCGAGGAGTCTAAAGATACAAGTACATTGACTATTGATGAATTGCAAAAGTAGTTTGCTTGTGCATGAACAACGCATGAGCTCCAATGATGAAGAAGAGCATGCTTTGAAGATTTCTTATGGAGAAAGAAGACAAGGACGTGGTAGAGGCAGAGGACGTGATAGAGGCAGAGGAGGTTTCAACAAAGCTATGGTGGAGTGCTATAACTGTCACAAGCTTGGACATTTTCAATGGGAATGTTCAAGCAAGGAGAAAGAGGCTAATTATACAGAAACACATGAAGAGATGTTGTTGATGGCACATATGGATGTTGATAAAGGTACTAATGAAGATACATGGTTTCTTGATTCTGGCTGTAGCAATCACATGTGTGGGAAGGAAGAGTATTTTTCAGATTTTGATGAAAAATACAAAGATTCAGTAAAGCTTGGCAATAATTCCAGCCTTGCTGTTGCAGGGAAGGGAAATATTAGAATGAAGGTGAATGGAATTGTGCAGATCATCACAGGGGTGTTTTTTGTGCCAGAACTTAAAAATAATCTCTTGAGCATTGGGCAGCTGCAAGAAAAAGGCCTGACTATTATGTTTCAACAAGATAAATGTAAGGTATTTCATCCTAAGAAAGGTCTGATAATGGAGACAATGATGCGGTCTAATCGAATGTTCATATTGCGTGCCACTTCTCTTCCTTTGCCATCAGTTTGCTTTAGCACAATTACTGAGCATGAAATGCAGCTTTGGCATTGTAGATATGGACACTTGAGTCACAAACGCTTGCAGACTCTTCAACAAAAAAAAATGGTAGATGGTTTGCCATCAATAAAGTCTCCTTTGAAGCTGTGTAAAGATTGTTTGGTGGGGAAGCAACAACGAGATTCTTTTCCAAGGAAGAGTACATGGAGAGCGTCACAAATTCTTCAGCTAGTCCATGCTGATATTTGTGGACCAATCAAGCCTATCTCTAACAGCAATAAGAGGTATTTACTTACTTTTACTGATGACTTTAGCAGAAAAACATGGGTTTATTTTTTGGCAGAAAAAACAGAAGCTTTTGCTGTTTTTAGAAGCTTTAAAGTTCGAGTTGAAAAGGAAGCAAACTTGTTCCTCAGTTGTTTGCGCACAGATCGTGGAGGAGAGTTTACATCCAAGGAATTTACAAGTTTTTGTATTGCTAATGGCATCCAACGACAATTGACAGCTGCTTACACACCACAACAGAACGGAGTCGCTGAAAGGAAAAATAGAACCATTATGAATTTGGTTCGCAGCATGCTCTCCGAGAAAAAACTTCCCAAGACTTTTTGGCCGGAAGCAGTAAATTGGGCTGTTCATGTGTTAAATCGAAGTCCTACTTTAGCAGTGAAAGATCAAACTCCGGAAGAAGCTTGGAGTGGAGTAAAGCCAACAGTTGATTACTTCAGAGTTTTTGGTTGTATTTCTTATGCTCATGTGCCTGACAACAAAAGAACTAAGCTGGATGACAAGAGTTTGCGGTGTGTTTTGCTAGGTGTCAGTGAAGAGTCCAAGGCTTATAGGCTATATGATCCAATTTCCAAAAGGATCATTATAAGCAGGGATGTAAAATTCGAGGAAGACAAACACTGGGAGTGGGATCAAACACATGAACAAGGTGTACTTTGTGATTTGGATTGTGGAGATAATGAAATAGTTGAGGAAAACACAGAACCAGTCATAAATGAACAAGAAACTCTTGGTTCTTCAGTCCAAGAAAGATCTGAAGGTAGAAACAGACGTCCACCAATATGGATGAATAACTATGAAGCTGGTGAAGGGCTTTCTGATGATGATTCTACTCACTTAGTGATGCTTGCTGATGTTGATCCGATTCATTATCAAGATGCAGTGAAGGAAGAGAAGTGGAGAAAAGCCATGGACATTGAAATGGATGCAATAAAGAAGAATGACACTTGGGAATTAACTGATTTACCTGAAGGAGGAAAGAAAGTTGGAGTAAAGTGGATCTTCAAAACTAAATTTGATGAAAAAGGAGAAGTCAATAAATACAAAGCTAGACTTGTGGTAAAGGGATATGCTCAGGAGTATGGGATAGACTACACAGAAGTCTTTGCACCTGTAGCACGGATGGAGACAGTTCGTTTGGTGCTCGGATTTGCAGCTCAAAAAAGTTGGTCTGTCTACCAGTTAGATGTGAAGTCAGCGTTTTTACATGGTCATTTACAAGAAGATGTTTATGTGGAACAACCATGTGGATATGTACAGAAGGGAAGTGAGCAGAAAGTGTACAAATTGAAAAAGGCATTATACGGGCTAAAGCAAGCTCCACGTGCTTGGTACAGTCGTATAGAAGCCTATTTCTTAAAGGAAGGTTTTACAAAGTGTGACTATGAGCATACATTATTTGTCAGAGAAGATGAAGCTATGTTAATTGTAAGTTTGTATGTTGATGATCTTCTTGTTACTGGCAATAATGAACTATTGATTGCAGAATTCAAAAATTCCATGAAGCAAGAGTTTGATATGACAGATCTTGGAAAGATGAAGTATTTTCTGGCCTTAAAAATTGAGCAGTAGATCAACTCGGGATTTTTTTATCGACCAAAAGAAATATACTTTGGAGGTGCTAAAAAGATTTGGCATGGCGTAAAAGCAATCATGTTCATAATCCAATTGATCCCGGCAGTTTGCTTTACGAAGGAGGAAAAAGTGTCGATCGTAAATAAGACTTACTTTAAACAAATAGTGGGTAGTCTTATGTATCTTACAGCTACACGACCAGATATAGCATTTGTGGTTAGTCTAATTAGCAGATACATGGAAACTCCTACTGAGCTTCATCTACAGGCAGCAAAAAGGGTTTTCAGATATTTGAAAGGAACTGTTGGGTTTGGAATTTTTTATAGAAAAGGAGGAGGAGATGAGCTTATTGCCTACACTGATAGTGATTATGCTAGAGACTTAGGAGACAGAAAAAGCACATCAGGATATGTGTTTTTGTTGAGTTCAGGAGCTATATCATGGTCATCTAAAAAACAACCTGTAGTAAGTCTGTCAACTACAGAGGCAGAATTTATAGCTGCAGCCTCTTGTGCTTGTCAAGCAATATGGTTAAAAAGAGTGTACCAAAAGTTAGGTAAAAATCAAGGTGAAACAACTATTATTTATTGTGATAATAGTTCCGCAATTAAATTATCCAAAAAAATCCAGCTGATGCATGGTCGCAGAGAAGCATATAGATGTACGCTTTCCATTTTCTTCGTGATCTCACGAAGGTCGGAACTGTGAAATTGGTTCATTGTGGAACTCAAGAGCAATTAGCGACATTATGACAAAAGCCACTTAAGTTGGAAGCTTTGAAGTTGCGTGAACTCTTGGGAGTTTGTTCAGAGAATGATGTAAACTAAATGCTAGCATTTAGTTTAAGGGAAGGATTGTTAGGATTTTGTTAATAAATCCCTATTATTATTAGGATTTAGTCAATAAATATGTTGATTAAATTAGTTTTTTTGCATATCATGAGTTTGTTAGATATGGTTTCTTATCTCTTTGTATTTAAATTAGTTGGTTTGTAAGGCTTTTATATAGCCATCGATGTTGATAATAAAAGGGGGGATTTTTCTTCTTAAAAACTCTTGTAACTCTTTACACCAATCAGGTCTCATGGATGGATAATAGCTAGCATTTCAAGCAAATGCACTCATGAGCCAAAAAAAAGTCAAGGAAGAATTTCCATTACATACGACAAAAATTCGGGTTTATCAAAATTAAAAAACAAGGTAAATAAGTAGCACAAATACTAGCAAAATAACTACAATTTCATAGTAAGAAAAAGGTCCAAAGGAATCAGAGGAACAATGTCAACCAAATAACAGCTATGAAATAATCAAAAGATCAAGAATTTAAACAAACAACCCGATCGAAATGAAGAAAAGAACACAAATTAAAAGAAAAAAAAATAGAATTAATACAAATCCTACCATTTAACATCCTCATCAACGCCAATGAAAGGAAACAAGAAAGCAGAAAAAAGCTCACTCGGTGTACGCCGATTGGATGAAAATGGCGACGAAGAAGACCCTCCCAACGAACGAGAGAAACCTCATCATGGAGGTGTAACTGAGATCCAATAAGAAACCAGACATCAAGCGAGATCGAAGCTTGATTGCATAGGAAATGGATCTATGGTTTCAAAATATGAGAGAGTGGGCCTTGGATCGAATTCAAAGCGCAGAGGAGAAGAAGAAGGCGGAGAGATAGGAGTTCAAGCAATTACCCTCAAATTTCCGAAAAATTACGGTGATGCCATGGAATGAGAAATACGATCTTGAGGCACAGTGCTTGATGCGTAAACTGCTGGCCGTAAGATTAGGATCTGGTCAAGTTTGATAAACGGTAATTAGATATAGAGCCATTTAAGTCCAATAAAACAATTAAATTAATTTATTTAAAATTATTTTAAAGATCATATTATGTAATGCATTGTATGGATATATATATTTATGCATTTATTTATTGTGTATAGTGGCGCAACTAGGGGTGGGTAGGGGTGGCAAAAATCGGATAAAATCGGGTTCGGACAACTACCAATATAAATAGAAAAACTTGTGTCCGGACCCAGCCCGGTTTTAAATCCGGACAAACTTAACATGCCCAAACTAAGTTTATTTTTAAACTGGGTTGTCCGGATGTCCAAATTTATTCAAATTCTATAAGCTACTTTCAAGTTCATCCAAATACTAAATTATAAAAAAATAATTTAATTCACATTAAATGCAAAAAAAAAAAACAACAAAGTTAACAATTCAAAACTCAACTCAAATCAAACAAAAATCTAAGTCTTAATAGAAAACAATATATGTTTGAAGGTTTTGCGAGATTGGGCTTAAAATAGATAGGTCTGGCTTAAGAATGTGGGCTTTTTAAAATTTTTCAAGAATAAAAAGCCGGGTGGACAAAAAGGGCATGGCCCCCTGGTTTTAAATTATATATATATATCAAATTAATGAATATCATGTAACACCCAAATTTTTAGAAAAAAATCATTCTGAAATTTTATTGTTTGGCTCTATAATATTTTAATCTAGTTTTTTTTGGGGGCAAAAGTCTGATGAGTTGGTTATTTTACAAATTAGTATATGTATATTCTAAAAATATTATAGTTTGAAACAAACATATTTATAAAATTTTATTATTTAGGTTTTTGGCATTTAATAAGTTGGTTATATAGTAATGTAAAAATAAAAATTTATTGTTTAGCAACTTAATTTTTTTAAAAATTAATATATATATATATATATATGTTATTTTATAGTTTTAGGAAAATATTTATAAAAATCCAATATTTGCCTCATTTATTTTTGTACTTGTCCTCTAAAAAGATTTTTATCTTTCTTTAAAAAATTTTTTGCCCCCCCTTGAAAAAATTTTCTAGCCCCGCCTCTGATTGTATACAACTAGAAATTATTTTAATTTTACATTTATTTCATGAGCGATGCTTTATTTGTGTAATGAAATTCAGATGTAATAGATTTTTTATGTAAATTTATTATACTCCTTTTGTTCCACTGTAATGGATGATATAGTGTGGAGGTGCTCTTAAGGAGAGTAATAAAATATTCCCGATTGAACTAGATAGAGAAAAAAATTGCTCATCTACATAATTCTTCTATGTTTATGATATTATTTTGTGTGATTGTTTCTGTCACACATGAACCCGGTCTAGCGGTGGACAAATGGCCGTGCACCCACAAGGTGGAAACCTCGCAGGCATGCAAGGCCTAATAATATGACTTAAAGCAAAATACAATCAAACAAAGGCACGGATTTCAGATAACAAAAATGCAACAACTTATAAATACAACTTCAAAGACTACAACTAGATAGAAATTATAACTCAAATACACTGGGGAAAGATACTTGACGGCGCGCTAAATTACAACTAAAGCTTTCTCCAGATATGAAAAGAATTAAGAACAACTTTATGAGCTTGAAATCCCAGTAAAGAATCCACTAAAATATTCGGGGATCATGTAGAGTTCAAAATTCAAATTCAATATCAAGTATATATATATATATATATAGCAAAACTTGTACATATGAATATTAAAATGATAGAGCATAAGTCACGACATATATCAAATATTATATAACAATAATAATTTCCCAAGGACAGATTTCATATCCATAATGTTTTACCCAAACATCACTTCATAATAGTTTTTCAAAACATGCCGATTTCATATAAAACAAATATAAGAGTGGAATAATTATTAAATATAAGTCACTTGACCAAAATAATTTATCAGAGGATACAAATTCCGGATGTAATAGTTTTCTAAGATTAATATGTGTCTCCCAAACTTACTAAGGCCAATTGTTTTACCTTGGGGGCACTTGAGTCAGAATATCAGAGTCCATTTATTTTACCACGGTGACCTGAGTCAGAGTTATCAAAATCCATTTATTTTACCTCGGTGGCCAGAGTCTCAATTCACAAAACTCATGTCTTCATGGTCAATGTTGACCCCCATTGACCGGGTTAGTGGATAGATTATTTGGAAACTAAAAATGTTTATAACGAAATATAGTTTGTCATAAGTGGCAAAAGCAGTATTTTGACAGAACTAGATTGTCATTACTTACCAACAAAGATATTGATAAGTTATCAAACCAAAATAGAATAATATAACAAACTTATAATACCAAACTCTTCCAAAATTCTCATTTTAGCAAAGATACTATAACATAGCATATAATCATAGAATTGCATCATCCCACATTTATATAGAAACTATGCAATTGTTTAAAGCTAAAAAGAAGGGGTAAATAAATAATTGCATTTTAATAATGAAAATAATACATAATTTATGTGGGGATTACTTACCTAGAGATCTTCAAACACTAACTCCCACTCGAAGATAAGATCAATCTTTCTTGAAATATCCTAAAAAAAGGCAAAACCCAAATGTAATGGCTCAACCACTATTTTAACAAAACCCAAAACATGGACCATAACTCATGCCAAAACACACAGATTCACTTTGATCTCCATCTAGCACTAAAATCTAATTATAATAGAATTCCAAAAAATAGTAGATGTAGCCATAAAAGTCAAAGAGGTACCAAAACCGCAATGATCAACTCATGCAACTTCTCAAATATAACTCCAACAATATTTACAACTAAGAATCAAGACAAGGTTTTCTAGGCATTTAATCAACACACTAAATTGAAACCCAACCAATAAGCATCAAGGAAAAAACACTAACAATGAAAGCATGAGTCAAGAGAAAATATCCTATAGCAAATCCTTTCTCAAGACAAGGGTAACTCATAATTTCAAGGTAAAAGAAAATGCCATTAAAGAGGAAGAAATACATATATACCTATATTAGCATATAGGTAGATGTATCTAAGATTAAAAAATTTAAGAACAACTTGACTTAGCAAACTGTAACAATGGTAATTTCAACAATGCACAACTAAGCAAAACAACATTTAAAGATCCAATCAAAGGAAGCAACAACCAAAAAGCTATAACCAACAAGAAAGCAAGATTTGCTACAAAACCAACTTACAAGAAAGCACTACACCAAAAAGTGTTTTTGAGGCGGTTTTCAAGCCCTATGAGGCGGTTATAACCGCCTCTATAGGTACTCAGCGTTAGTTTTACACTGCCCTCTAAACCGCCTCGTATCAAAGCATGCGGCTCTACACTTTTATAGCCGGCGGCTGCTACCAACTGATAGGAGTAAGTTTCATCTACGGAGATCGGTTTTATTAACAAGGTAGAGTGGTTAGTAACCGCCTCCATAGCTACTAAGGTTTCATTATCCCTAATAGTTTTTAGAGGTGGTTATAACTGCCTCTATAGCTACTAGTTTCATTACCCTAATAATTTTAGAGGCGGTTAAAACCCGCCTCTATAGCTACTAAGTTTTCATTACTATTCAATAGTTTTAGAGGTGGTTACCAACCACCTCTCAGTATCAGTGTAGAGGGAGGTTATAACACTGCCTATAGCTACTAAGTTTTTCATTACTACCCAATAGTAGTTATAACCACCTCTAAAAATTATAAGTGGTGGTTTCTATAACTAATAATTTTCTTACATGTTCATACTTCTAGAGGTGGTTATAACGCACCCTCTAAATTGTTCATTAATTGAATTGAATTAAATTTTAATCCTATTAATAATAAATAAAATTTGTTTAACATATGCAAATCAAAAACATAAATTTTTCACTACATTCAAAAATATCCTAAATTCAATTTCTTTGACTTTTATTGACATGTTATGAGTTAAAGTGCAATATATTTTGAGTAATAATAAAATGTAAGGGTTTTACACTATTTATGTACTTTTCATTACAAAAATATTTTGAGTTAATTACACAAAAGTAAAAGCTTCGTGTATCCTCATCTTCAACTATTGATCTTTAACCATAAATTCTCCAAAATCTGCAAAACATTATCCAATCTTATTCAATCAAAATTCAATCCTGTATTTAGAACGACCAAATAAAACCACACACAATGACACTAATTTTAAAAACTTAATTTCAAATATGATATTTTTCAAAGAGGCGAAAGTTGTAGCAGGAGCCAACAAAACAATTCTCAATCAATTCTACAGACATTCACAATCCTTTTATATCAAGAGACTTACCCGACAAGAAGAAAAATAGTGTTTCAATTGTCCAGTAAAGAGATTAGCAAATTAAGCGATGTATGTGGCAACTAGTAAGTGCTAGCATGCAGTGCATCAATTCGTCAGACTCAATGTTACTTTTAACAACACACATCATGATCACGTTTGTCAAGATAAATCAGCTAATTAAAGGAGTTGGGTATCTATCTCTTCCAAGCTCCATCGATTTCATCTCGCTGTGTACTGCTAACAAAAGCTTACTTTGATTTTCATGCGACCCGGAAATCCTTAAGATATCTCATAAATGCATCAATTTGCTCCTATACATCAATCACCATATGAATCCCCAAATAGAAACTAATAGGAATTGCAAAACAATCCTTCTTGCAATCAAACAATCACTTCAATTCCTCAACAAAATCTCACAAAAATGAAGATAAAAAGATCTCAATTTTAATCATGCAACAATATTAATTAGTTTTTGCGAGATCTAAAGCTACGTAGATTATACTGCTTAGTCACTGTGCATGTGGGTCTCCTTCTTATGGACACGTGTATGAATCCTTCGCTCGTTTCCTCGAGCAAAGAAAAATTGGTACCTAATGAGTGTGACAAAGAGACTACTACCTAATGAGGTGATGATAGATTAAGGAAATATTATCGACCCAAACAGCAGGTTGCAATGAGCATGTAGAGACGTAGATTTATTTTTCTAAATAAAACTAATGATGAAAATTGTAGAATTTTGAGCAAAAGGCTATACTGCGACTAATACCTTAACGAAACCCTTGAGCCACATGATGTTTAGATTTTGTCCAGGTCATATGCAGTGGCCATCAGATGCAACATCGTCAACCTGATGGACATCATCACAAAAAGATGTTTTCACTTTATTATTTAAGAATGAAAAGTGATAAACGTAAGACAACATCTACTTCTCAACTGAGTGCTTTGAGACATCCTATCATTTAGACTTCTTTTCTCACCCATAAACCCTCCAAAGAACTTCTTCCATATCGCCAAATCCTGAGCTAGAAGGCGCTCACATTGTATCCTTCATCTCAAATTAACTCCCACTTCTTAACGTTCTCCAACTCCGCCAGCCATGATTTGATTTGTCAGTGCTGAAGCACTTGTGCTAGTGAACTCAATATGACACTAAAATACCTACTTGGAGTAGGGCATAATCCCAAAACCACACACCTTACCATATTATGTTCAAATTCATAACTTTGAAATACCATTTCATTGATTTGATTTGTTCAAAATTTTAATTTGAGCTTGTGTAACTAACTTGGAGATCATGTGCCGCTTCGAAGTTCAACTAAATATTATTCAAAATAGAAACAAAACAATAATATCATCAACTAAATGTTGAGAAAATAAAATAGAAATTATACTTTGGGTGCTTTTCACACACACACACACCACATACATTTATAATATATCTCTCAATTACTAATTGTAACATGTTTATGAAAGTTGATGCATTGCGTACTATGTGTCATTCAAGCTCTAGAAAGGAAAATGATGCTAAGGAGAATGAGACAAGTAAATTTTCACATGAAAAGAGCACTTGCCATATGTTTAGAAATCACAACCTTTTCATGTCCTCTAATTATCACTACACATATACAACTCATCTAAAACAAAACCATGTGTGTGTGTAGAAGAAAGGAATAATATGCTTAATGCCCATAACTTGTAAATCTAAACTCGAATCTAGAAAGGAAAAGGAAAGAAAAGAAAAAATACGCTCCTGTTTCGAATACGCATAAGATGTATGGTTGGAGAAAAGCTAAAATAGTAGAGTACCAGAGTAGGAAGTGAAACAAATTCACACATGCGTAAATGAACAAATTAACACAGACTTCTAATGAAATAATATGTCACTTGATATTCTCAATGTAAAAATAAAAGTCATATTTACCCGGCTCACAACACCTAATATAATTATCCCTTAATAGTATAAAATAGAAATTTGCAATGTAATTCTTGATACCAAACTGATTGGCTTCACACTAGATGAGCAATATAGTGTGACAGAAAAATAGTGCAACATTAATTTATTTAACAAAGACAACCTCAACACCGTACCAAAGACAAGGCCCCTAGAATGTAATATTTTTATCATGTGATTGGTTAATTCTTTGAAGTGAATCGCAAGAAAGAAAATCATTTTATGATGATTGTTATAAAGTCGAAAAAGTGTGATAAGCATGATCGGGAAACAACAAAATGTAGTCCATTGATTGGCACAGTTTGCCATTACGGTTTGTGGTTTACAAAAAGTCGTACGGGTCAGACAAATATGATTGGCATTAAAGTAGTTATTGATTTAGGGAATTTAGAGAGCATCAAAGAATTGAGAAATATCTTCTTGTTGACAATAAGGAAAACATTTAGCTTAAAGAATGAAGAAGATTTAAAGATGAAAGGTGTAATCGTGGTGAGTTAAGAAGCAATCAATGATAGCAAAAAGTCTGAAAGAATTCTTACATAGTCAATGTGTTTGGAAAAAAAATTCAGAAAAATGTATACATGTGATGGAAATGCTTACATGAACTCTTTAAAACCTATAGGATATGTATCTTATGCATGCCTATCTAAAAGAAAAAGTAAAGTGAATTTCTAAATATCCTCCTGAACTATTCAAGAGATCGAAAATGCTGGCAACATAATGAAAACAAAGAGGTATATGATAGATGGCAAAGAAATGGAAAATTTTTAAAGTCGGCTTAAGTGAAGATAGAAAACAATGCACTCAGATGAACACAATTAACCACAACGAAAAATTATTCTTCATAGAAGTGAACAACTTGATCAAATATCCTTCATCTTGTTCTTGTTGTTTCAAGCTTTGCACCAAGCATAATCATACTAAAATAAACCCCAAAGAATTACCATCCTTGGGGACACAATACTTGTAGCTTCTATTAATATAATAGACTTATTTAGGACCCGTGGGTTTAATTCGGAAACCATCTCTAAACTAATCAAACTTAATGTACCCCTTTTACCGAACATGTAAAGAGAGAGAGAGAGAGAGAGGAGAGAGAGAAAGAGAGAGAGAGAGAAAGAGAATTGAATCCCATCAATGCGCGCGGTAAGATATAGTGCTTGAAACTAGAAGTAAAAATCATAATAAACGACTAGATTCCCAAGAAGCATGATAGATGCTAATGGGCATGGAAGAGATGATGGTGATAATTCTAACTGAGACAACATATATTGTCTTAGTGAAAAAAGATAGGTATTTGTATTTGATCTCATTCTTTGTCAATAAAAATAAATAAATAATTAAAATGTAGCCAGCTTTTTTTACAAGAATGAGAAACATCATACAAGGCATTAACGTGGAAATAAGAAAACAATCTTTCTTATAAATAGATCACTCACCAATTTCTTTCTAAATTATTCAATTACATAGCTACCATCTTTCCTTTTATGAGTTGTATCCCACATTGTTAGACGCATCCGCCTTTCCTGCTTCATTTCCTATTAAATAATCAAAACTTTAATCATTTCATTCTAATAATAAATTATAAAAGAAATCACTCTACTATTTTCCTAATTCGTGCAAAACTTTTTCGACCGCATGTATGTGCATTGTTTTGTTTTTTTTGCATTTCTTTTATTTATTTCAGCAAGTTCCTACACAATAAAACCATATTCCAATTATAAACGAGCAATTAAACTCAAATATAAGCTATATAGTAATAATAATAATTTAAATAAAACTTATACCAATTACCTCATTCCTTGTTATACCAAAGGACTAATAAGGTTTAGTTATTGTTCTTTTCAAAGAACAGCTTGAAGGCTGCTCCACTAAAACTTGTTCTTTCTTTGAACATAAAATTTTGCTTTCAAGTCACCTTCCAATCTCTCCATCTCTTGTTTAGATTTTGCAAAATCCATGTAATCGCCTCTTGTATGAGGAAAATCAAATTTTGTCTGTCATCAAGCATTAATTTAATAACGACGCTGTAATAGCTATGAATATGTGAAAAGAAAAAGAAGACAACATCAAAATATTGGAAAAATATTAGGGAGAGTTTTTAGACATTTTGTTTTGTAAGGGAGGGTAAAAATCTCATGTCTCCAATTAGGAATGTTGATTGGAGTATACACACCATTCTTTGCAAGCACACCAAAGAAAGAACTTAGCGTGACAACATCTTTGGTGGATGGGACTCCATATTTATCTACTTTAATTATAAATTTTTCCGTTGATGTCTAGACATTTGCTATTACCGCTCTTCTATAAGTCGGGATCATGGTGGTGTACTGTGACGCTTGCCCGGGGCTGATTCTACATGAAGAAGTATGAGCTTCCTAGTAGCCTGCCAATCTTCTGCTTTTTGATCCCTCGAGCCATGAGTTTTCCTATACAAATTTTATATACTTATTAGATTGCAATAATAATTTCTGTGTACTAGCCATGAGTTTTCACAATCCATGAATCTTATAAGAATTAGGATGAACTATATTCTGCATAAATGCACTGGCTTTTAATAACTAAATCGTGAATTAATACTGCAAGCAACAAAAAAGGTAGTCATCAAAATCCAGAGATTCAAAAACTTACTCTTTGCAAAGGTGATAATTCAACTTCCCTTTTAGTTCATAAGATAATGGACTCCCCTTGAATGCAAAACTGCATTTCACTCCATGAAAGTAACTAGTGACTAGAATGATAATCGAACAACAATTGCATGTAGAGAAAACACAAATTATATTTCTTTTGGCATTTAAAATAGCTTGGTCATAAACTTTGATAGATTATAAACTAACATACACAAAGAACAAGTTCTAATTCACCAAAATGAACTTAAACAATTTATGCAAGTAATTACATGAACATAAACCATGCTTTAGACTAAAAAAAAGTCGAAAGGCTAGAGAAATATAACCAGCTTAAAAATCAACAAATATATTTAAAAAAGAAAAGAAAATACCAATTAAAGATAAAACAAAGTTTCATTCAAAGATACAAGGAAATTACTAACATTCTTTTCAATGGTCTATATCACCCATATCAAACAAATCCCTAGGCCTAGTCTTGATAACTATAGACCACCCTCATTCTCCTTCATATCTTGCACATAGAACACTTGTTCAAC
>NW_024086427.1:0-22608 GCF_009730915.1 Dioscorea cayenensis subsp. rotundata | reverse complement strand
TCACATGCATTGCCCAACTGATATTAATTTGGAAATTTATTTTTATTTTTATTTTTATTTTTTGAAAAAGTGGATTCTTGGTATTTAGATGATATACATTTTAGCATAACAAATGAGGTGTAAGTAAATGCAAGAATGGCTTCGAGCTAATACAAAATATGTAAGATGGAGCTGGACCTCAAAACCCCAAGTTAAACTCAAAACACATTCAATTACATGTGTTAATGTGACCCATATGAAAGTCTATAATAAAATTGCCCATTAGAAATTAATATAATTTCCATGATCAGAAAATCTAAACATGCCATATATTCACTTTTAAGATTGGAGTAATTATTGGATGTGTAATTACCATTAGTTATTTGAAACGCACATTCTAGTATAGTTACTTCCTCAAACATACTACTAGAAGCATCTTTCTCGTCTTCACATGCGAGATTTTAATTCGTCATTGAGTAGAGACAATGCTCGTATATAATATATAATATAATATAATTAAACAACTCCTACCATAGCAGCTTTTATACTTTTGAGTCAGAAAGGTCATATGGATATTTATTACATACGTAAATAGGTGGAATTAGCAAATTTACTAATTATCAATTGATAATATAAGTAAGATAAATAAAAGAATTTATTCCCTTTGAAAGCACACTCGGGTAGATTATACATCTCTTTTAATACATACTTAGCGTCTCAATTTCGCATCGGAGGATTTTAAAATTTCAGAAAAGCTGTGAGGTATATCATATATAAAATAATATAATTAAATAACCCATACTACGAAAAACTATTTTATACACCTGTGCATTTACAAAGCGTCTACGAGCGTTTATTACACTTAAATAATGCGTGTAATTAATGCTTTTCTAATTATTAATATTATAAAGTAATATAAATACTTTAAATATTATTAAAAGCAATTTAAAATTATCTGAACGCAGTAGAGAGTAGATTATACGTCCACTTTTAATAGATATATGCTAGATATTACTGAATATTTTTATTGAATTTTAAAATTAAACAAGTTAAATATATAAATAGAGCGAAAGCGTAAACTTCATTTGGCTTCCTGAGTCTTAATTGCAGGTTTCGAGGCGAGGTCCCGAAGTTTGCAAAGCCTGCAAACACAATACAGGTAATAATAATAATAATACACACACACACACACACATAATAGTAAACGGCGTTTGTAAATCAATTTCGTATCTAATAAAAATAATGTAATTATCTATCATTGAATGTGTGATCCATGAGCTAGATTTCCCAATTGCCACTTTTAATTTCTTGTTATATTTTAGTTTCTACATCCATATTCTTAATAAAATTATAATATTATTTCTGTAAAGATTAAAAGGAATTACCTAACAACATCTAAGGGAATTTTATTCCGGGGCTTCCATATATAAAAAGCTTTAATAAGCAACCATTGTTATTAATTAAAAATAAAAATTATTATATATCTACTGTAATTTATATCTAATTGTTTATAAGTCTCATTAAAAAATTTAAAGAAAACAAATGAGTGAAAAGTTTATTTTAACTCAATTAAAACATAAAAAATTAGTGCAAAGAGTGGCAAGTGATTTCAGTAATTTTCAAGGGTTGGTAACTGAGAAAGTCTTCTAAAATTCACTGTTACATTAATGCCAAGAATTAGATGCCGGAGGTCCACAAGCATAGCATTCTGTATATATATCCGCCTCCAAATTTTATCTTAAAAAGATAGAAAGTAGATTTCCTTTCTAAGAGGCATTAGAAAAAAAAAAAAGAGTGGCAAAGATTAACACTTTTCCATTCAAAGCTTGAAAGGGACTTGAAAACTTTATTAACATTGGAAAAAGAGTCCAAGATTCCATGCTTTAGTGAAACTTAATGGAAAGATATATACATGTATGTATGACTTCTATGGCTTGGGGTCCGACACTTCCATATGAATCCTTATTCTAAAGGTTCCCAAAGTTGGCTCTCTTTTAAGACCCTAAGTTTTTAGATAATGGAGAATCTAGTGGGGTCTTTATATAATTAGCTTGCATGTGCATCTAGGTAACTCATGATTGATGAAATTTTGTCACAAGTTGCAAGCCAACTTCTTCTTCATTGATTGATGGATTTGATTTCAGCATATAAATACAAACACAAGCATCAATACATAATAGGGGAAGTCATGTTCGTTCCTAAAATTTCTAAATTAAAAAAATAATTATATGAGATTTTATTAATTTTTTTTTATGATAATAAAAGGCATTACACTTTAAAGTTTAAATAAACCGCTGTCACAATGGTCAAATAGTAAAGGCATTTGATTTTTATTAGAGGGATATAAAGTTTAATTTTTTTTTTTAATATATAGTTAAAATATAAATTATGTGTGCGGTAGCTGGTTTATATTGTATTATTATAAAAAATTGGTAAATATGATAGTTAAAAACAGTTATTTTTATGTTGTGATTTTAAATTATATTATAAAAAATCATTGAGTTTATTGTTGGTGATGTTTTGCATCATTTATATGACATTTTGTATGAAAATCTTATTACCATTCAATTGCTACAATTTAGAATTCTAACACAAAATATATATAAACAGAAAACTAGACTTGCAAAGATAAATAGATATATACTACAAATCATGATTTCTTTTGTCTTTTCAAGGGCACATACCTTATCCTTATCTTGTTACAATTATGAATGCTTGGCAAATTAATACACTTGCGTTGGCAATCCAATTAATCAATCAAACCCCAATAATGGATGAATTTTGTAAAAATAAATAAATATTTTGATATTTGTCATATTCTTTGTTTTTAAGAGTGAATATATATAATAAGTTTCCATGATCTTGTATTATTTACTTCCTCATATTAAAAATTAAACATTTAATGCAATTAGAAAAATGTCGACAATTAAACTCATAGAAATATATCCTTGCTATCGATTTGTTTTTTGTTTTTTGTTTTTTTTGTTTTCATCAGTCAACCGACATATTTATATAAGAATTGTCTAAACTAATATATTCATGCATTTTGTGTTACAAGGATTTTGCATTATCTAATAAGAACAAAATGTAGCTGTGAAGGGACACAATATATAATTGAGTCTTCATTTCTTGCATGACTTGTATGAGTTCTCTACACATCAGCTCAAAGTGTCATGATAGAGATTGGACACATACATTACGTCAAAGATGGAAAGATTATTAGAAGACACCAAGTTTCAACATCGCCTTCTCTATGATTTCAAAGAGTTTGAAGTCTATATATATATCCAACATATATATATGTATATATATTTTGTCATCATGTAATCCTCAAGCAAGACAAGGCTAACATCTCAACATTTTGACCAGTCTAGCTAGATGATTGAAAATTTTTTGTTGTTAATTTTCTAATTTTCTTTGTCTTTCATGATTTTGCATTGAGAAAGGAATCACTTGGTGTTTCTTGCAGGACATGTAATGTGTTTTACAAATCAATATTTTGGTGTGCATTATAAATTTAATTAAAGATTGTAAAATCTTTAGCTTTAGCTCTGGTAAGGATCGGAGGACAAAAGCACACCAATATATATTGTGGTATTTTTACATTTGAAGCTCACATTAAAAGTGCACTTTAATTTTTAAATTTATATCAAACGTGCATGTTTTGTTAAAAACCTTTTATAGTATTAGCTCATGCAAGGATATATATATATATATATATATTCAAATTTTGTCTCAAACTAAAATTTTTATATAGAGATAAGAAGATTTCAATGAAGATAGTGCAAATAGAACATTCTAAATTAATTTGCATAGATAGATTAGTGTTAAGGATTGTAATTAACAAGGAATATTTTTTTTTATTAATACTTCTTCAAGCCTATCTATAAAGTATGAGTGAAAATTTTGACAAATTAAGTAAGTATTGTTTTAAATGTATATCTAATATATTAGCTTACTTGTGAGACATTTTATAATTGAGATCTTCTTTTAAGCTTTTATTCTGTTGAAATACTGCTCATGTTATACATACTAATGATAAAATTTGGATTGTTGTATATAAACTTTATTTATTTATTTATTTTTTTGGTATATTCCATCATGAGAAATTCATTAAAATAAAAAAACTATTGTTTTATTTCTTATTATTAATATTTAATTAATAGGTCATGTACAATACACACATGATCGAACTAAATAAAAAATAATCATTTCAAAATATATGTTTTCAATTTTAGCATTATGTTTTTATTTAAAAAAAAATTGATTCTTTTATAATTTCAGGATCAATAGTTGGCTTATTTTCTTATTTTACACCACAAATATGATTTATAATAAAAAACCTTAATTTTTTACCAGATGAATAAAAAACACATTAATTATTTTTTTTATCTCATATATCATCAATACAAACTACACAAATTTTTAAATTCTGTATTTTCTCTTGTTGGGTCTAATATGTAAATATAAATATAAATATACATATATATATATATATATCCATTCATTTGACACACATCAATATTAATTAATTTATTAATTAATTATTGTTGAGAAGTCAATTATTTCTAGCATTATATATATATACACAATAAATGTGTGTTCGGATTCCATGGACCACCATTTAGATTTAGATCACAAGGCAAGAGGTCCCTTGGTCTCCACTACATCGATTTCTGGTCTTTTAATCTATCTTTGAATCTTCACCGTTGGATCCTCGTTTTGACGTTATCCATCACACATTGAGGACATATTTGTCATTTTGTGCACCCTTGGTTACTTTTGCCTTTCGCGCCACTTGTCCATTCAGTAAAGATTTAGCTTTTTGTAAGGAAACGCCAGTGAAAGATGGTGGTCAAAATGAAATAATTTGACGTAGTTCATCATCTAAATTTTGATACTTGTTTTAAAATAAGTAATTTTATAAAATAAAATAAAATAAAATAAAAATATTATGAAAAAGATGTTTTATTTTAATATATTTTCGGGGGCATGTATGATAAACTCAATAGACATTACACTAACTATAATTATTACACAATATCTAAGTTGATTTTTGTCAAAATAGTCGGCATCTATAGACTTTGAACTGAGTTTGAGTGTTTTATTTATTTATCTATTTATTTATTTATTTTTTCCTCATAAATATGAATAAGGAAAAAATAATTATAATATGGGCATATATTTTTTTATGGCTAAATAATTAAAATATTTGACTGTTTCGGGATGGGTAAGAGTTTCACTATCTTTGAATGGATGGTTGAGATGTGTTACCAAAAAGAGTGTACATAGGGTTAAAAAAAAAAAATTCTGAGTTCTCAAAATTTATAAAATATTTATTTTTGATTATATTGAAATAAAGTGATATTGTATATGAATACTTTGAATTTATTTTTATTTTCACGTCAGACATATTTGTTATTTTTAGGTAAAAAATATTATATTTAGCAGGTAATTAAGACCATTTTTATTAATCTTAACGTAACAAAGGGGAATATAATTTATACTTCTATATAATATTTATATTAAAATTTACATGCTAACATTTATAAATTTATTTTTTAGTGTATAATTGATACTATTGGTAATTATAATAATAATAATAATTTTAGAAATTAATATACACTTAATTTTTTTTTGTTCATAATAATTATTATCATGATATAAGTAAATACATAAAACATAAATTGTTTATGTGTATATATCATTGTTTATGCTATATAATTAATATTTTTATAAGATTTAGGACACTAATATTTATCGCTTTATCTTTTGATTGTATTATTGATTATACTAATAATTATAACATACTTTTTTCTTGATTACAAGGAGTATTCTCGATGCATAAAGAGTGTGTAGCACATTCAAATCATTGTCGAAATATATATATATATATATACATATGGCAGCAAGCATATATCACCGTCCAAAACCGAATTCTTCTCTCCCAATTATATATAAATATACCTACACCATTGTCCCCTGTCTTTTAGAAAAGCTAGCCATGCATGAAAGGAAGAAGTTGAAGTTTGGTAGGACAATGTCCTTCCATCCTGAATCCTTTTTAGTTGTGGCTCCTGTTGTTTGGACTCTGAACCATTGCACCGACAAATCTTTGTGACTAACTGGTACAACTCACTTTATATAATACCCTACAAGTATAAAGCTTCAATATCTCTTTGTAATGTTATTATTTCGTTATCTTTCATGATGTTGCAAAGTTGGATTTTGCTTTCTTTGCTTTATGAGTTTGTTTGGATTAATGAAGCAGACTAGAGTGATGGAACAACATAAAGGGAGATAAAATTTATTCTCTTTTGCTTACTTAAATTGAGAAATTTGATGCGAACAGGATGAAATGAAAATGCTTTTTTCTTTGTTAGGCATCTGTCTAATTAATTTTTTTTTGTGAGTTTAGAGAAATTTATTTGACTAATTATTATTAATTTTTAAATAGCATGTAACTATATGTTAAAGAGTTGTCGTTATAGACATTTTTTTTATCATCAACGTCTCTTATTTCATGATATTTTATATATGATTGCTAATTAAATTATATAACTATATATATATACCTATATAATGTGTTTCTTCTTATCTTGTTTAAATAGATACTCTAAAATATTTATATCGATTGAGGATAAATTCACTCTTATGTTTTAATAGTTTAAAAATCAAATAAACAAATATAAGTTAGATTTGGGAAAATAGGTTACTCAAGAAAAAGGAAAAAGATTTGATTCAACTTCTGTGTCAAATCCATTATTAATATGCTTGTTTGATAATTAAATAATATAATAATTTATCATAAAAATACTGCATTGACAAAACGTCTATGACTACTTATCAAGAATGATGATGTATACCAAACTTGTGGATCGTTTGTTTAGGGATACAAGTAACATGTTGCTAAATAGCATATCATACCAGGAGAGTGTATAAAACATTAGAGAAGTAGTCATGAGAGATTCATGCATAATTTGGGAGAAGAGAAGTATTCTTTATATTTATTGAATATAAAGTTCTTCACATGTAATTATTGGATACAAGAACTATATTTGGGCAAGAACAATAACAAATACGCTCGATAGTTACCTTCTTAAGGAAAAATAATAATTCTATTTAAATCCAAGATCAATAACTCAGATATTATATTGCTCCATAAATTATATAATTAGAGCTTTAATTTTATTAGTTGACATGTTGATAGCATGTGGATGATCATAATGTATTGTATCAAATTCTAATTATGCATTTATTAGTCTAGGTAGTCTCTAGTCGTCATTCGGCTGATGTTTCTCGATTATTCATAATATTGATAAAGTATATGACTAAATTATGAATGATGCTTGCACGGAAGAAAAAACATAAACTAAATAATTATACCTAATAAAAAATTTATTGAATATTTAAAAACTAAAAAGGTTCCATAGAAATATTGTACTATCTAAATGTTATAGGCCGTTGATTTGTTATTACAAATCTTTTAAAATTTTATCAAACAAAAACCTTTGAAAATTTTGTCCTTTTTTCAATTTTAATTAAAAGGATATCTTTTGGTTTTATGTGATTTTACATAATAATAATAATAATAATAATAATAATAATAATAATAATAATAATAATACACGTTGGAGGATTTTTATGTACCCTGCAACCGCGTGGATAACTGTTAGAAAATATATTCGAGATATTACTACGTTGCGTAAGGTTTTCTATGATTAATCTTGTTGAGAAACCCCAGTGAAAAGAATAAGCGACTTAAATGTGAAAAGTTTATAACAGATTTTTGGGTTAAAGAGTAATTAAAAAAAGGATTGATATAAAAATGTTTTCTGAAAACCAAGGACTGAAAGGTAAGATGAAGGGATCTTTTTGAAATGTTGTTTTATAATCCAGGGATCATTGAATAATTTGAAAGGACCTTTTGAGAATACTATTTCATAATTCAGGGATCATTGGTGAGTTTTTCAGGGACTGTTTTGTAAGAAATTATATTTTGAGGGACTAAATGTGAATTTCGGCTGAAAACTTAAGTTGGAGAAAACTCTAGATTTTGATGGTTCATCTTCTTCTCCCTTCATCTGCATAACCCGAGAAGATGAAGAAATGGGAAGAAATTGGAGGTTTTAAGGAGAGGGACTTGGAGATCGTCGGAGTGAGCTCATCGGGAGATATGGTTTTAATTGGTAAGGGCTTTCTTGGTGTATTTTTGATGAATGAGTGTATGTATGCATGTATATATGTGTATTTGATGGATTTCGATGAAAAATAATTATGGATTTGAGTAGGAAAAACATGTTTAATGATTATAGATGATTGTATCACGCTTCAATTTGTGTTGAAAAATCATCAGTATTTATGATGAATCTAAACTTGAATGGAGGATGAGATTTTCGGTTTTACTCTGTAGCAATTACTCGTAGCATCGAGATTAGGGGTTTGGTTTGATTAATTAAGTTGATGATGATGATGATTAAGGTGTTAATGATGATGGTTAGATTGAATTGGTTGGGTTTAACCAAATTGAAATGGGTTGAGTTGAATTGGTTTGGTTGAGTTGGGTTTGATCAAATCAAGTTGAGATGGTTTGGGTTTGGTTCAATTGATTTGGGTTAAGGATTTTGGACTGAACCAAATTGGTTCAATGGATTTTGAATAAGAATTGAGTTTGGTTCAGTGAATTTGAGTTTGGTTCAATGGAATTGAGGTTGGTTCGAGGTTGGTTCATAATGGTTCAGCCCAAATTGAGTTGGCTTAATTGTAATTGGAGACCAAATTTTGGTTATACTATGTCGCGTTTGAACCGATTGGAGTGAGTAATCAATTAGAGAGTCGCTTATTGATTTCTTGTATTTTCTATTGGGATAAATTATGTTTTTAGTTGTCAGTATTTATTTATTTTTTTATTATGTTATCCTACTAGGTGTTGATTAGGCTTGGGAGGAGTTCCGTGTCTAGAAGGAACCCAAGGACACCAGGTGAGTTGGTAGTGGCTATTATTTTAAATAATTGATTAATTATTATTATTTTGAAATAATTGTTTAATGGCTAGTATTTTGAAATAAATGTTTAAGTATTTCATTTTATCATGTTTGATTCCATATATAGTTGAAATATACGATATTTGTTTTGCCATTGATGTTCATGATAACCCAGTATTGACACATTCGTTTTTGTATAATTATACGTGATTTGTGAATAGTAAAAATACATGTATATGTGATTTAATTATTCGGTTCATGTATTTATTTTTGATGGGTATATATGCTTTGATTTGGAGTGATTTGCGAAATCATGTGAGCATATTAAAGATGTTTTATCGGCATTGTTAGTAGAATTGGTTTTCATTCCCCGGTATAGGAATGGTATCGTGGATCCGGGCTTTCTATCGGCATTACGCATTGTTATACTTTTGCGTATCGGGCTTTCGTGGAAAAATAATGGTTATTTCGTGATGTGAATACTTGTCCCTGAAAAAGGATCCCCTGTTACGTGATTTATACGAGATGGTATTATTGTTGTATTTACTTGATGGTTTTGATGGTGACGGGCTAAGGCCCGACTATCGCAGAGTGGGTCCCCACGCCGACCTTTTAGAGGTGGCGTGGTGGACCCGGGTGTTGATCACTACGAGGGCCGTTCGGTGGGAGCGTAGAGCCCCGATCTGGATATTCATCGCAGTCGGGGTCACCGACGCGAACCGATGGGTCAACGTCAGGGACATGAGTTCCTCGACGGGCTCTCGAACCTAGCCGCTGCCACTGCAAGGTTTAGAGAGTTTTCTAGACCATGTTATGTCTGGGTGAGTGTTGGGTATTCATTGTATTTTAATTTGAGATTTATATTATTTTTGAATTGTGATGAGGGCGCTCTCACTGAAATTTGTGTTTTCCGAGAAAATCAAATTGATGTTGATCTATGTTGAATTTATGTTTCGAGAGTTCTTTAAAAATGTATTTTTGCTAGAATTCGGTATTTTGGAAAAATTGGAAAAATTATTTGAGCAGGTTGGTATTTATATATTTTATATATATCGTATTTAAGTATTTAAAAATTATTAAGCCACTACCGACCAACCGAATGTCTGTAGTGAAAGCTAGGAGGCAAGACCCTCGATCGCTCGATCGAGTATAGCGCTAGTCGTGGGTTGAGTCCAAGATGCAGTGGGTCCCATATCTTTCTTTCTATTTATTGGTGTCGTGATCTCAGTAGCGGTTGCATCTCAGTAAATTTCGAGTTATCAGTATTCATGGTATTTATGTATTTGAACCCAGTAGTTGGTGTGAAGTTAGTAAATCGTGATTTGTAGATCCGATTTTTGTTTAAAGCAGGGTGTCAGGGTTCCAGCTAAAAGAGAATTTTTAACCCGATGGGTGCCACATTTACCCTCAAGAAGGGGTGGGTGTACATCTTTTGGTATCGAGCGAGGTTGAGATATCCTGTTTGGTAGAGATCACGGGTTGTGATCCGAGCTTAAGTTTAGAAGCCGTGTCTAGACTTGGAGAGTTAGTAGTGATTAGAAATAAAAGTTAAGGGCCCAATAGAAGTATTTAGAGTCTCCAATCGGGTTAAAAACCTAAGTTGCATATCGGGATTGAAAGATCGATAGTTGATTTTGACATTTGAGACAAAGAAAGTGAGTAGTGTATCGCGATCGTAATCATGGGCTGAGATTTTATCGGAATTGATTTTATCCAAAATGAGTTAACTTAAAGATGCCAAAGAAAGGTGTTTGGATGCTCTTTTATCGATCGATACATAGTGAATTGCAGGTGTGATTATTTACTATCGAAAGCGGATTTGTAGCAAGAGAAACGTGGTCTTGGAACAAATAAGTGAAATTCAGTGATATCAGATGGATAAATGCTAAGAAATTTCGAGGACGAAATTTTCTTAAGGGGAAGGATCAGTAATACCGAACTCGTGGATAACTGTTGGAAAATATATTCAGTGTATTACTACGTTGCGAGTAAGGTTTTCATGATTAATCTTGTTGAGAAACCCCAAGTGAAAAGAATAAGGACTTAAATGTGAAAGTTTATAACAGATTTTGGGTTAAAGAGTAATTAAAAAAAAGGATTGATATAAAAATGTTTCCGAAAACCAAGGACTGAAAGGTAAGATGAAGGGATCTTTTTGAAATGTTGTTTTATAATCCAGGGATCATTGAATAATTTGAAAGGACCTTTTGAGAATACTATTTCATAATTCAGGGATCATTGGTGAGTTTTTTTCAGGGACTGTTTTGTAAGAAATTATATTTTTGAGGGACTAAATGTGAATTTCGGCTGAAAACTTAAGTTGGAGAAAAAGCTCTAGATTTTGATGGTTCATCTTCTTCTCCTTCATCCGCTACATGAACCCGAGAAGAATGAAGAAATGGGAAGAAATTGAGGTTTTAAGGAGAGGACTTGGAGATCGTCTGGGAGTGAGTCTCATGGGAGATATAGTTTTTAATTGGTAAGAAGCTTTTCTGATAGTATTTTTTTGATGAATGAGTGTATGTATGCATGTATATATATGTGTATTTGATGGATTTGATGAAAAATAATTATGGATTTTGAGTAGGAAAAAACATGTTTAATGATTATAGTATGATGATTGCTCTCAATTTGTGTTGAAAAAAATCATCAGATTTATGATGAATCTACTTGAATGGAGGATGAGATTTTCTGCTTTTCATCTGTAGCAATTACTCGTAGCACCGAGATTAGGGTTTGGTTTGATTAATTAAGTTGATGATGATGATGATTAAGGTGTTAATGATGATGGTTAGATTGAATTGGTTGGGTTTTAACCAAATTGAAATGGGTTGAGTTGAATTGGTTTGGTTGAGTTGGGTTTGATCAAATCAAGTTGAGATGGTTTGGGTTTGGTTCAATTGATTTGGGTTAAGGATTTTGGACTGAACCAAATTGGTTCAATGGATTTTGAATAAGAATTGAGTTTGGTTCAGTGAATTTGAGTTTTGGTTCAATGGAATTGAGGTTGGTTCAGGTTGGTTCATAATGGTCTCAGCCCAAATTGAGTTGAGCTTTAATTGTAATTGGAGACCAATTTGGTTATACAACGTCGAGTTTGAACCGATTGGAGTGAGTGGGCCAATTAGAGAGTCGCTTATTGATTTCTTGTATTTTCTATTGGGATAAATTATGTTTTTAGTTGTCGTATTTATTTATTTTTATTATGTTATCCTACTAGGTGTTGATTAGGGCTTGGGAGGAGTCCTAGTGTCTAAGCAAAGGAACCCAAGGACACCGAGTGAGTTGGTAGTGGCTATTATTTTAAATAATTGATTAATTATTATTATTTTGAAATAATTGTTTAATGGCTAAGTATTTTGGAAATAAATGTTTAAGTATTTCATTTTATCATGTTTGATTCCATATATAGTTGAAATATACGTATATTTGTTTTGCCATTGATGTTCATGATAACCGTATTGATACATTCGTTTTGTATAATTATACGTGATTTGTGAATAGTAAAAATACATGTATATGTGATTTAATTATTCGGTTCATGTATTTATTTTTTTGATGGGTATATATGCTTTGATTTGGAGTGATTTGCTGAAAATCATGTGAGCATATTAAAGATGTTTTACTCGGCATTGTTAGTAGAATTGGTTTTCATTCCTGGTATAGGAATGGTATCGTGGATCCGGGCTTTTACTCGGCATTATGCATTGTTATACTTTTTGGCATTGGGCTTTGTGGAAAAATAATGGTTATTTCCGTGATGTGAATACTTGTCCCGAAAAAGGATCCCGTGTTATGATTTATACGAGATGGTATTATTGTTGTATTTACTTGATGGTTTTGATGGCGACGGGCCAGGGCCCGACTATCAGATAGTGGGTCCCCACGGGCCGACCCTTTAGAGGTGGCGTGGTGGACCCGGGTGTTGATTACTACGAGGGCCGCTCGGTGGGAGCGTAGAGCCCCGGATCGGATATTCATCGAGTAGCCGGGGTCACCGACCCGTGAACCGATGGGTCAACGTTAAGGGACATGAGTTCCTTGACGGCTCGAACTCAGCCGCTGCCACTGCAAGGTTTAGAGAGTTTTCTAGACCATGTTATCTCTGGGTGAGTGTTGGGTATCATTTGTATTTTTGAATTTGAGATTTATATTATTTTTGAATCGTGATGAGGCAGGGCTCTCACTGAAAATTTGTGTTTTCTGAGAAAATCAAATTGATGTTGATCTATGTTGAATTTATGTTTCGAGAGTTCTTTAAAAAAATGTATTTTGCTAGAATTCTGGTATTTTGGAAAAAAATTGGAAAAATTATTTGAGCAGATTGGTATTTATATATTTTATATATCTCGTATTTAAGTATTTAAAATTATTAAAGCCACTACCGACCAATCGAATGTCTGTAGACTGCAGGAGCAAGACCCTTGATTGCCTGATTGAGTATAGCGCTAGTCGAGGGTTGAGTCCAGATTGCAGATGGGTCCCATATCTTTCTTTCTATTTATTGGTGTCGTGATCTCAGTAGCGGTTGTACCCTGCAAATTTGAGTTATCGTATTCATGGTATTTATGTATTTGAACCCTGTAGTTGGTGTGAAGTTGTAAATTGTGATTTGTAGATCTGATTTTGTTTAAAGCAGGGTGTCAGTTTCCAGTTAAAAGAGAATTTTAACTGATGGGTGCCACATTTACCTCAGTAGAAGGGGTGGGTGTGACAATTTTAACTTCGTTTTTAATGTAAATTATTTTATTTGATTTAGGAAAGAAGGAAGGCAGCTCATTGGGATTTTATTATTTAATATTTTTTTATGCAATTATTAGTTAATTGATCACAATGTTTCCTTAATTTCACGCAACAATATTCTATCAATGGATTATATATAAGTAAAATAATCATGTTGTATTGATGACTAACAAGTACCTATTAGACTCAATTTAAATAAATAAAAACACACAATAATTAATTCATCCAAATAATAAATGAGAAAAAAAGGAAAAAGGAAAACTTTGATATCAATCCAAAGTGTAATGGTTGTTTGGCTGTTTGGAAACTTCTACGAACTTACATAGCTACAGAAATGAAAACATCATCCATTATAAGATTCAAACCATGAGTCATTGGAACTTGAAAGTATTAAAATCACTTGGATCCACTTCAAATCTAACATAAAATTTTCTAGATTGTTCCATGCCTAACCCATCTTTTTTGGCCTCCAATTTTTGAATGGGAGGCCAACATTCTTAGATCCATGTATTACTTAATTATATAATACAAAGCCAAACTTCCCATCCTTTCATTTTTGACTAACATTGACTCTAAACTTTCCATTTGTCCAAACTTTAATTTTGATTAGGTGGTCATGTTTAGTTTTATATATCGATTGTATATATATTAAGATGATGCTAGCTAGACTTATAAAAATTGGTTTTTTGGTTTTTTGGAGTGAGGGGCATGGGCTAAAAAACAACCTTGCATGCAACCCTTTTTATTGCTTAATTCTCTATACACATACATCCTCAAATTAATTAATTAATCTAATTGGACAAACTAGAAAGGTAATCAATTCAAACCAACAAAGAAAAACAGACCTTGTTATTATGATCCTATATATATATATAAATATTTTTTCACAATTAAAAAAATAAAGTTCATATCTCATAAAATAATGCTATTAATAATGAAATTAACATCTGCCATACACTCATTACCACTACCTTTATGAACATTTATGACCAAAGTTTAAGGTACCAACTTCCTTGCCTTCCCCCACTCATGTGAATAAACGCTGCCACGTGTCAACTGGCTTGGGTGGGCCCCACATCCTCTTCCCCACCAATCTGTAGACCACACTAAACTCCACACCACCGTAAGCACAACATATCACTGATCCATCTATAAATACCTTCTTCATTTCCCTTCCCTTTATCACTTCTCAGACACTCACTCAAGCAAGCAACTACAAGTGAAATATATGGGCAACGGTGACCTTGTGTTTCCAGCAGGGGTGGCCGGAGTGGAGTGCGCACACCGTGTTCCTGTGCCACCTTCAAAGCCATTCTTAGAAACCTTTAGAACAAACCTCAAAGAAACCTTCTTCCCTGATGACCCACTTAGCCAGTTCAAGAATGAAAAACCATCAAGAAAACTCATCAAGGGTCTCCAATACTTGTTCCCTATACTTGAGTGGGCTCCTAACTACACTCTAAACTTCTTCAAGTCTGATCTTGTGGCTGGTATCACCATTGCTAGCCTTGCCATTCCTCAAGGGATTAGTTATGCCAAGCTTGCCAACCTCCCTCCTATCCTTGGCCTTTGTAAGCATCAAACCCTAATTATATATACACACATGTTCTTAGACTTGTTTTGAATAAGGATATTTATATATGTTGTTTATGCATGCAAAGATTCAAGCTTTGTGCCTCCGTTGGTGTACACAATACTTGGTAGCTCGAAGGACCTTGCGGTGGGGACGGTGGCTGTGCCGTCGTTGCTCATGGCTTCGATGCTCGGTAAGGAGGTTTCGGTGACGCAAAACCCCGGGCTTTATCTTCATTTGGCCTTCACTGCCACCTTCTTTGCCGGAGCATTCCAAGCATCCTTAGGCTTACTAAGGTACATATATTAATTAAGTTCTATCTATATCTATATATGTATATTTATATTCATGTTCTTCTTAATTACCTTTTTTATATATATCTTCAAAGTGTTTCTAATCAAAGATAAGATTTTTACCAAGGTGGAGATTAAGGAAGAAGAATATATATATATATATATATATATATGTATATATAGAGTACTCGATCATGTTGCCATCTTTATTAAGTTTATAACAAGTATTAGGGGTTAAATTAATAATGATAAGGGTGGGAAAGAAGATCTTGTTTGGCAGTACGTTTGGAGGGGAACAAAATAAAATGTCAAGAGGTGGGACTAGTGGGAATACCTGTTGAAATAATTGGGTGAGTTGCTTCTTATTAATTAATTATGGCTTATCCACCATTTAAAAAAAAATAAATAAATAATTGGGTGAGAAAGAACAAAGATGTGAGGTGCTATTTTGGATACTTCTCCCTTCATTTATATCATTGACCAACCGCTGATGCTCACATCTAACTGTTCCTTGCTTTTTTTCTTTATCCTGCTAATAAAAACAACTAGCTCATAAAACATTAAAAAACAAAAATACACCGTAAATCTGCCAACCTTGATAAGGTTCGGCTGACATTATGTCTGCTCATAATTGTATATATATATATATATATCAGTATGAAAATTTATATTTTATCTTTTTAAGCTTTTAGTAAATTTACATATATTGTTATTGCAGGCTAGGGTTTATTGTGGATTTCTTATCACATGCAACCATAGTGGGGTTCATGGGGGGAGCTGCAACAGTAGTGTGTCTTCAACAGCTGAAGGGAATACTTGGTCTAGAGCACTTCACAACAGCTACTGATCTTGTGTCTGTCATGGAGTCTGTCTTCACGCAGACCCACAAGGTTCACTTTGCAACTCTTCTCCACTCCTTTTATTTCTCACTTATCTTATCAAAAACAAATATATATACATATATATGCATAGAGCATAACACTAGAGTTACTTTGGTTATTAATTTAGGGGGAGACAAGAAATAGCAGGTAGGGAGGGCAAGTCACAACAACTTGGCTATTAATTATTTGAAAATAATATTAAAAACAATCTTTACTTTTTCATATTTACTATATAAATTAATGCTATTTTTTTTTTAAAATAAATTCATGATTTAGCTATTTTTTTTAAAATTTATTATGAATTAAATTATATACTTTTGATATAAAACCTATTTATGTTTGAAAATATAAAATATTAGTATACAAGAAATGGTGTCTTAATTATTTTTCCTTAACCTTGATCAACCTTTTTATTTTACTTGAACTAGATATAATTATATTTGGATTTTTGGAATGTATACCTATATATATTAATAACCCATTTATGGGTTTAGAAATAGATTTATAGCAACCCAAGTAAATATTATCATCAATATTGCATCTAATTGTGGTGTGTTGAATTTTACTTTGCAGTGGAGGTGGGAGAGTGCGGTTCTTGGATGTTGCTTTCTCTTCTTTCTCCTAACCACTCGCTACTTTGTAAGTGATCTCATATCTCACTCTAGCTAGTCTTTTATTATTATTCACACGCCAAGCATGAATAAAGTTTATAATACCTAAATTTTAATATTTGATGTATAATGATACCAAAAACATACAAGATTATGTACAAAGAATTCAACCATGTCTTTTTGATGGATTTCCTCTAAATGGAAATTCATCAAAAGTCCACTTAACAAAAATGGTCCAATGATTAAAGTGTAGGGACCTCAACGTCAATTCACCAACTTACTTTATAAAGTTCATAGCCAATAAAAAAAAGAAACACATAATTCTACCTCACATTAAAATATGCTTATAAATACTCATTTTTATGTTCTTATTAATTATTTAGATTTCACAATTCACATGCAAAATATGTATGCATGTGTGTTAATGAGATGCTTTGTTTAGAATTACTTTTTTGTTAAAAAATAATTAATAGAAATGTTCTTTAAAGATATAACTAAAGAAGACACAAGCCCGTGACACAATGGGGGACACAATAAAAAAAGGTGCAAAGAATAAATTTGACACCCTTTTGATAAAAGGGATTCTCCTTGCCCATAATTGGTTGTTAGCTCCCATAAAATTCAAATTATTTTTGTCTTCTCTTGTTTGTTCTAGCATCTTCAACATTTAATGTGATCCACAAATAATCACTGAAAATATTTTCATTTAATTTATTGTTAATTAATTGTAAATTTTTCACTGAGTAAAAATAATTTTAATTTTTAAAATTCTTATTCGATTTTATATAATTAAAGTATTTAATTATTAATTTCTACATCAACTCAGTATATCCCACGTACGGATTTAATTCACTTTAGGATTAAATATTAGGATGACAGTATCATGCCACCTTGATGTCCTGCAAAGGATGACCTTTGCAGAGCAATGGAGGTAAATAATCTTTCAAGTTAAATGGAGGCATTTTCCAAGCCAAATATCCTTTCATTATGTTCTTTTAATCCAAATTAGATATTTTAAATAATCATGTTTAGATTTCCCAACATGAGTGTAATATATTTGATGGCAGGGTTGATCAAGATAGAATCTATTTAATGCATATATTATACTATATTTGAATATGAATAATTGAATTTTTACCTGTCAGCTTGGTAGGTAAATATAAAAATGAATTGATTAATTTTGACTCACTCATTTACATCCAACCTAATTTTTTTTTTTAAATCATCTCATATCCAAAAGGTTTTGTTCAATGTTGATACTTTGATTAGAGCATTTTACCTAACAAACCTATGTTTTTGGGTTTACAATCATCTTAAAATATAATTTAGGCAATGTATTTTTAAATTGTTTTAATAATTTATCTTGTCCTAATCATACTAAAAACTAAATTATTTTGTTATATTATTGATTAGAGCAAAAGGAAGCCTAAATTCTTTTGGATCTCTGCTGCTGCACCATTGACTTCGGTGATACTTGGAAGTGTTCTTGTGTTTCTCACACATGCAGAAAACCATGGTGTTCAAGTGGTGAGCTTTTGTTATGTATCATATTAATAAATACAAACAATTATTAAAATTAATCATGTATCAATTAATGAAAGAAGATTAGTTAATAATTCTTGCTGTTTTGTTTTATTTTTTTGTTATTAATTATGCAGATTGGATATCTAAAGAAAGGATTGAATCCACCATCAATAACTACTTTGGTCTTCTCATCGCCTTACATGATGATCGCACTAAAAACCGGCATTGTTACCGGAATCATCGCTATGGCAGTAAGTTTTTGTTAGATGTAAATCAATAGAATATATTTCTTAGGTACAATACAAGGATCATGTGTGTTACATATATATGTATATATATATATACATATATACATTTGCAGGAAGGGATTGCTGTTGGGAGGAGTTTTGCAATGTTCAAGAACTATCACATTGACGGAAACAAGGAGATGATAGCTTTTGGTACAATGAACATGGCAGGTTCACTAACCTCATGCTACTTGACCACTGGTATGTTAGCGTTAGGGTTTCTATAACAAGAGTTTTCACATGCTTTGCATTGCTTTATATATATATATATATATATATATTTAATATTAATGAAGTACTTAACCTGATGACATTATTGAAAACCAGGTCCTTTCTCTAGATCAGCAGTGAACTACAATGCAGGGTGCAAGACAGCAATGTCAAATATGGTGATGGCATTGGCAGTGATGGTCACACTATTGTTCTTGACTCCATTGTTTCATTACACTCCTCTTGTGGTCCTTTCCGCCATTATCATTTGTGCCATGCTGGGCATTATCGATTATGAGACTGCCTTTCACCTCTGGCATGTAGACAAGATCGATTTTTGTGTTTGTTTCGGTGCTTATTTCGGTGTTGTCTTTGGCAGTGTGGAGATCGGTTTGGTCATTGCGGTAAGTAACTGTTGAAGTATATTGCATATTTTAGTATATGAAAATGTCTATGTTAGTATCAAAATATGATTATTTTTTATACTATACTAAGACCATGACTATCATTTTCTTCTTAGTAACTAACGTGATCTTGATATTTTGGATGAATGTAGGTTGTGGTATCATTACTTAGGATTTTGTTATTTGTTGCAAGGCCGAGAACTACTGTTCTTGGTAACATACCAAATTCTATGATATATAGAAGGATGGATCAATACTCGGAGGCTAAGAGAGTGCCTGGAGTGTTCATAGTGCAAATTGATGGACCGATATACTTTGCTAATGCAAGTTATCTAAGAGAAAGGCAAGTCTATCTATAATTTGAAAGAAACCAATTAGAATCAACATCATTAGAAAGGTGCTTTCAGATTTTTTTTTTTTGAACAACCTGACCTTCATTAATGATATATATTTGTTTATGTACTTTAGGATATCAAGATGGATTAGTGAGGAGGAGGACAAGATCAAACTAAGTGGAGAAAGAAGCTTACAGTATGTGATCTTGGACATGGGTGGTAAGCCACATTTTGAGCAAAAATAATTAGTTTAATGGCAAAATTAAGCATTGGCAGTGGGAATGATCCATGCATGCATATTGTTTTTTGTAGCTGTGGGAAGCATTGATACTAGTGGCATAAGCATGCTAAAAGAAGCCAAAAAGGTTGTGGAGAGAAGGGGCCTTCAGGGTAATAATTCCTCATTCTTTAATTGGGACAAAATTTGATTTCCCTTTATATATTTAACTTTGATATTCATTTTCTTGTTGCATTTACAAATATATATATGTCTTAATTCCTCTTTCATAAATGAACAGCTTGTGCTAGCAAAACCCAGGAAGTGAGGTGATGAAGAAGTTGTACAAGTCTAAGGCTCTTGAGATCATTGGTAAAGAATGGATTTTTTTCTTCTGTTGGAGAAGCTGTTGGAGCATGCAGTTATTTACTTCACACTTGCAAAACCAGGGGACAATGGAAGGTGTAAATGGAGTTGCTTTTTTTCTAATCGACAATGTTGTGCGAGAGGATAGTTTGAATGAGTACTTGTTTTTCCTCTTTTTAGTTTTAATTTTATTTCTATTTTCCATCTTTGGTGTATTGGGCAAAATGAGCTACCCAATCAAGCTTCCAAGTTTAATTAATGGAGGCTTTTCTTGTAAGAGTTGTTGCAAAATTCCCTGGTGTGTGGTCTTTGAAAGAAAAGTTATAATAGATGTTTCATGGCTATAATTTTTACTGGATCACCTGTTTTTATATTAGATTTAATTGATTGAACATAACTAAAAAGGCTTAATCAATTGTGTATTAATTTCTAACTAATTATTTGGTTGGTGTCTTGTATTAGTTGTAATCTATGTACACTGCCAGGCCACATGACATGATCTTAGAAGTGGAAATTAGCGGATTATTATTCTAACCTTCTTCTTGCAGATACTTATAACATTATGGGCCTTGGTGATTATGTGGAACCTTCAAATGTGTCCATGGCCAATATGATAATTCAGATTGAGTCCCAAGACAAAGACAAGTATAGAATTGCACCAGGGTAGATTGAGGACCATCCGTCAATGTATATAGTCTTTGATCCTGCTTTCCTGATTTATGTGTTTTGTGATGTTTTTAATATTATATATTTCTTAATTTAGTCTTTCTTAGTAAATGATTAGTGATTACAGCTTTAATAATATTTCTTGGCTATTGCAAAACCCTATCTCCAATTTTGCATCGATCCCTTTGACTAATATTGTTGGATTAAACTCTTATGACGATAGATTATGTTTGAGGACCAAAGGCTAGTATCAAGTGAGAATTGCTTGATTGAGAAATTCTTCTCTCAACTGAAATAGTTCGATCCATAGTGCATGGACCTTTGATTTTAATTTCTTTTTGTGTTCTTTTTTGATCATGCAACCAAACCTAGCACCCCAACACCAAGCCCATGAGGTCCTCATCAATTCATGAAATTAATGAATGCTATTTGTTGTGTATGGCTCATATACACAAGTAAAATGAGCGATCATGAGGGAGCGGAGTGGAGTGGAGCGATAGCATCTGTCCTATTGGGAGAGCATCGATTTGATAGGTTGGGGGTGCGGGGGAAACACCCCCGTGGTAAGATACAAGGGTAATTTATATCTAGTTAGGATTATTATTTAATAATCTTGTAAATTTATATCAGGATAGGATTTGTATTCGATAGATTTACAATTCAGATATGTTTAGGATCAAATAGGTTGGGATCCGATATCTTTCTATCTAGATAAGTTTAGATTTTAATTATAAATTCATATAACCACAGTCTTTTGTCTTTACGGTGAGAATAGACAAGTGAATAAGAGGAATATGGCCACTCCATTCCCGGAGTGAGGCACGATGCTGCGAACCTCGTAAATCTTGTGTGTTTTGTGATTGTCTTATTAGCCTCTTGATTTCCATGCGGATCCTCTGTTTTCTAACACTATCCAGCACACTATCCATGCTAGGTGGATAGTTGGAGAATGTTCTTGTATCACCTCCCATTCAGCAAGTATAGTGTGGGGACTGATAAGCAGTAGATGAGTTTGGCTTTGAGGTGTAGTCTTGATGATGAATCTGAGGTGGTGGGGAGTTGGATGATTTGGGTATGAGACTACAACATAGTAGAAGCCCATAGCCCCAAAATGAGGTAAAAACACTCAAACTAAAAGAGTTCCCATCTTTTCAAGAGAAATGAATTATACAAAGGACTATTAAAAATTGGGTGCATAAGATGGAGAAATTATTTTAGTATAGTGAGTAAACTTGAGGTGACAAGATGAAGATAGTGTCACTCACGAACTTTTCGGGTTATGCTAGTTTATGGTGACGAGAAGTTGAGGGAGTTAGACTTCATGTTTATGAACTAGATATTAACACATAGAGGAGATGACATGGGCGATAAAATGCACTTTGTGCCTAAGCATATTATAAACAAGAATTGTAATATTTAGTTTGCAACCCATTTAAAGTAAATGGAAAAGGAATGTTCCTGTGAGTTGCCACTAAGTTGACATCTTCCATGATGGGAATATGAAATACAGGGGCTTGTAGGTGGCAATACGTAAC
>NW_024086426.1:0-15084 GCF_009730915.1 Dioscorea cayenensis subsp. rotundata | reverse complement strand
AATGTGAAATTGTGCGGGTTAGCCAATTCGTGTTAGATGTCGGGTTGACACAGCAGATCGTACGTTTAGCACGGCAACGCAGTTTCATACACGGGTATTAAAGCGGGTAATGAGAACCACGAGCAGCGGCGTATGCAAACGCGTGGCGACGCGGCGCGACTAGCGTTTCTCGTTTGAGTCTTACCATGGGCAGTCTGACACATTTGCTCTGATGGCTCTGAAAACTCGACCGTTATAACGCATGCGGGCACGACCACGACCGACACGATTTTTAGTCAAAACATTTTTTTAAAAAATCCAAACTAACATTAAACATAAAATACTTAAACATCATATTTGCGTGAGAAATATTCGATTAATTTATCAAGTTTCTTATCGAGACACGTTTACCTGTCATATTAAGCGGGTTAACAGTGCCATATACGTGTCAACCCGTTTATGACCGAACTCCGCTTAATTTTGAGCGTGTCATAAGCGGGTCGACCCGTTTATGACACTAACCCGTTTAACTCAAACTAAACCCTCCTAAGACCGTGTCGTGTCGTGTCGTGTAAACGTGTCGTGTCAAAAATTGCCACCCCTACCTAAATGCATTATAACCAACTGAATTGATTTTTATTAACAATAATTCATAATTTCTAAAAGAGTAATATATATATATATATATGTATATATATAAATTTCGGGAATCCTTCTTTTTCTCTTTTAGGAAAAAATGCGTAATACTAGTAGAAATTCAAAATTATTATTTCTACTTTTTTAAACCTCTTAATAAAATATAGTTTTGCACTAAATTTATGGTAGTCAAAATGGCATAAACCTAGAGCATCATGTTCCTTGAAGATCATATATTATAAAACATTTCCAAAAATTATTTTAATTGCATCAAATTAAATGTATTTATTTATTCAATAAAAATAGATATACCATAATTCATTCAAAGAAAATAAACAACAACAATAAGAAGAAACAATAACCAGGAGAAAGACTAAGACAAAATTGACAGCAAAGAAGAGAATATGATAGATCACCGGAAATGATTGATATTCCTATAAAACATCAAAAGAGACACTAAGAAGAAGAGAGATAGGGATAAATGGAGATGAATGATGTGTTTAAATGGCTTCGCTTCAACCCCCAAAACCTCCTGATCGCCGTTCCTCCATCGCAACTAAGCTTGGTGTCTCTTGGGCTTGAGTTGTTGGTTCCTCTTCCCAGACTTCGTCCACGGACCTTCCTCTTCATCTCCAAAAATCTCATTCCGACCACTTGAAAAACTCCATTCAAACCTATGTTTCTATTGATCAGGAACTATGGCTTCACACAAGAACAACATGCAATCTTCTCTTTACGCAAATTTGCTAGGCAAAGCCTTACCTCTAGACCAGGCCAAGCTAGCTTTGGAGGATGCTTAGAGGGGTCTTGAGGAATTCATGATATCGGACCTTCCAAATGGTTTCTACTTCATTCACTATGGTTCCCAGGCAATGAAAGCCAAGCTCCTTTGGGAAGGGTCGTGGAGCATCGATGGTAGGATACTCCAACTCTCTGCCTGGAGGGAATCCTTCCAACATGACTTCGAAAAACTCTCATTAGCGACTGTTTGGATCAACTCCATCACATTCCTATGTAACTCTGGGGGTTTGAACTTCTAGAAACTTTGCTTCCTAATTTGGCAAGGTCTTGAAGATCGATGTTCACACATTGTCTCATTTATGATCTAAATATGCTCGCGTCTGTGTTGATCTCAACCTTAACCAGCCTTTACAAAAATGAACTTGGGTTAAGTTTGGTGAAAACCTTGTTTTCATTCTCATTCTCTATGAGAAGCTTAATGTTTTCTGTTACAGATGTGGGCTGGTTGGCCATGGGGAATCAGCCTGCACCATTTTTAGTAGCCGAAAGCCGAAACAAGCTTCTTCGCCACCAGCTGTCTCTTAGGAGAAGGCGATGGAGGTGGATGAGCAAGTTCAGTTCTTTGGTGTGGCAAACAAAATGGTGGAGGATGATGGCCCGTTAAATGGTCAAACTCTCACTCATTCTAATGGGGACAAAAGTGACTTCCCAAAATTTGGAGCTTGGTTGAAGCCCAAAAATTGTAGAAACAATGGTCGCGGTCAAGGCTACGATGGTGCTCGTAGCTCTGGTACGGCCTGGCGAGGTGAGAACGATGGATTGGTTCCAAACATGTGCATCCTTACTTAGTCAGGTGCACACCACTGTCTGTTTTTTTTTTACAGCACATGGCGGTAAGGTGCACCACGGTTTTTCTTCCTCTTGGCATTCGAACAACCCTACTTTCTCTAGTTTTGAGGAGTCTATTCCCACTGAAAAAATCCTGCATGTTGAAACAAGGATCTCTTCTCGTCCTGAGGAAGATTAATTCCTTGATCCTCTTGGTCCTGAGGTATCTCATAACGACATCCTTGCCATAGTGCCATCCGCTGCCTGCAATCCTCCTCCTACCCTTCCAAATCTCGACACTTATTTTTGCTTGGAAATTCCCAAAAGCCTCCCAAATCCAGCTTTAATACTGTCTTCACAAACTTATTCCCGAATCCCAAACCTCCTTTTGGCATGGGGAACCAAATCAATCTGACTCTTGGTGCTTCGTCCTCATCTAGAAATCAAACCCAACTATTTCTTTTCACCTCCATTAGCCAAAACACCCTAGATCAGAAACTACTCCTCTCTTGTTAATTGTGTAAAATCTGCTCTTCAAGCGTCCGATCCTTTAGATCTTAGCTTGGGTAACTTAGGATACAACACTTCTCAATCGAGTTTTGAGGACTCCTCCTAGTCCATGGAACCATATGATGATATGCATATTTCTCACTTTCAAAATGACACTAAGCTGGAGGCCTTAGCTAGAAGAGCGCCCAGCAAGAATCCCACTCGACCCAAAAAAAAAGAGGCATACTCAATCTTAATCTCTTTCTTATACCTTCCTTCTTTTATTATGATGATTCAAAAAAAGATTATCTGCTGGAACTGTCGGGGGGTTTCAAATTATCACACTGTTGATAGTATCAAAGATTTTATTCATCATTTAAATAGTTCTTTTGCTTGTCATGTTGAAACCAAAACTAACTCTAATCGTACGCTTCGGTTATGTAATAGGTTCTCCAGATCTTGGGACTAGGCTGCAATTCGAGCCTCTGGACTCTCTGGTGGAATCATTGTTCTTTGGACTCCCTTCAGTGGACAGTTACTCCCATAGCAACTACTTGCATGTCCCTGAATTTAGTGGTCTTTGACAGTGATGATTCCTGGGTTCTTTCTGTAGTTTATAATTCTCAAATCTTCTCTGACCAAAAACTTCTTTGGACAACCCTTACAAGTCTATCATCCATTCATTTACCTTGACTTCTCACTGGTGATTTCAACATTGTTCTTTCAGATCTTGACAACAAACGGGGGAGCTCTAAAACTTATCCTTCAAAATCCCTCTCTTTTAATGATTTTGTTAACTTAAATCATTACCTTGATTTAGGTTTTGTTGGCCAAAGATTTACTTGGTGCAATGGTCAAATTGGCTTGTCTCGTAGGTGGGCCCATCTTGATCGATTCTTGGCAAATCATGATTGCATCAATACTTATTCCTTCCTTGAAAATCATCATCTGCCTCACAGCTGCTTTAATCACTCTCCCATTTTTCTTACCGCTTGTGCTAATTCTCTCTCTAAAAGCCATACTTTTTGCTTTGATAATATTTGGCTTAACTCCAATGCTTGTCATCAAAACATTTTGAAAGCTTTTAACACTAATTCTCTTGCCACTCCTATGCACTCCTTTCATCACTGTATTTCTTGGGCTAAACAAAATCTTATTGCTTGGAGAGTTTCAAGTTTTCGTTCCATTAACACAGAGATTAGAGACTTGGAATTTGAAATCAAAGATGTTGAAGCTAAAGAAATCTTGTCTCTTGATCCCTGACATCATATTTGGCTTAGATCTCTCCGAAATCACCACGCTGCCCTACTGCGTTAAAACTCAATCTTTTGGGCACAAAGAGCTAGGATGCAATGGCTTAACAGAGGTGACAACAATACTCGCTTATTCCACAGGATCGTCAAAGCCAGGCAGGTCAGCAACAAAATTCAATTGCTGAGGGATAGCTCCGGTAACCTTCTTACCTCTAGAGTTGACATTGAAAATGAGTTTCTTCAGTTTATAAAAACATTTGAGCCTCTACTTCTTGTTATTCTTTGGATCAACCATATTTATCTCTCCCAAGTGATTTTCCCATGCTCGAGTCTGATGACAAGGACGAGTTGATCAAACCTGTCACCAAGGGTGAGGTATACCGAACCCTTAGGTCCATGTTGCGTGGGAAATCTCCTAGGCCATATGGGTTTAACGTCTATTTCTATCTTTTTTATGGAATGTTATTGGAAATCACCTTTTTTAACTCTATCTCTCATTTTTTTTACTACTGCTCAAATTCCTGCTTCTTGGGGGAAAACTTATATTGCCCTTATTCCTAAAATTGGCCACCCCCAAAAGGTGTTTGATTTCACCCTACATATCTTTGTAATGTTTGTTACAAAATTATTTCAAAAATTTTAGAAGAGATGCTTAAATAGGTGCTTCCTAAACTCATTGGCCCTGAGCAATATGGTTTTTTAGTAGATAGATTTACTTTTAACAACATTCTTGCTATTCAAGAAATTGTCCACTCAATTGAAATTGATAGGATCAACCCCCATAGGATGTTAATTAAAATCGACATTGAGAAAGCTTTTGATACTATTAACTAGAACTGCATTCTTGCAACCCTCTGTAGAATGAGCTTCCTTGATCTCTAGATTTCTTGGATCAAGTCTTGTCTTTCCTCGGCTTTTTTCTCTTTTTTGATCAATGGCCAACCTATCCATTGGTGTACTAGCTCTAGAGGAGTTCGCCATGGTGATCCTATTTCCTCTTTACTCTTCCTGCTAGTCACTCAAAATTTGTCGATCATTCTAAACCATGCTCTCCACACAGACTTCCTTTGTAGGTTTGACTCCAATCTTTCTCACAACATCAACCATTTTATGTTCACAGATGACCTAATTCTCATCTCTAAAGCTTCTAGAATGTCGGCTAGAAATATCATGTTTTGCATAAAACTTTATGCCAACATTTCTGGCCAAAATCCAAACCATAACAAATCTGCCATCTACTTACCTTCTTGGTTTAATAGCAAAGTTTCTAAGTCCATTTCCTCCATTTTGGACTTCAAATTGGTAAAGTTTCCATTTACCTACTTGGGAGCTCCCATCTCCCCTTTTTGTCTTCCTATAAACCATTTTAATTCTCTTGTTATGAAAACAAAGTCTGCTATGAACAATTGGAGTCATTCTCCTATCTCTCAAGCTGGTCAAGTTACTCTCCTAAATTCCAGTATCTTTTTCCTTCCTACCTATCTTATCTCTATCTCCTTCCTCCCTGACTTCATCTTGGATTCCATTGATAAGCTAGCTTGCAATTTTCTATGGGGTAGAAATGGCAAGGGAGGTGGTTTTAACTCAATCGGTTGGCATGTTGTCACTCTTAATAAATCTGAGGGGGGTCTAGGTTTGCGAAACCTTAAAAAATCCAGACTTGCTATTATGGCCAAACATGTCCTATCTATTGCAATCAGAGATGATAAAATCTGGGTTAACATTTTCTAGAGAGAATACCATAATTGGAGTCCTTGGAACAATGGTTCTCATTCGAATACCTCTAATTTCTATAAAGCAATTTGTAAAATGGTAAATGTCTTAAAGCCAAATCTCTGTCTCTCTGTCTGCAACCCTAGTACCTCTAGCCTTTGGGATGATCCTCAGCTTTTTGATCTTCCTTTGCGCTTCAAGCCCACATTCTCAAACATGGACCTCATTGAAAATCTTTCCTTCAACTTGATTACCCCGAATGGCTCCTTTGATTTAAATGCTTGCTTGGATGTGTTTGGGTACTCTTTTGGCAGAGATAATCTCAATCATATCACTTTGATTTCTTCTCTAATATTGATTGGATCTGGTGGTCTCAAACTTCCAAAGCTTCTACTGTTGTTGCAGTTTATGAGTTCCTGAACTCCTCAAATGTTGGTGCTTTTGTTTGGAATGGTTGGTTGGAGATTAAGAGTGGCTCCTCATGCTAAAATCGTCATTTGGAAAGTGACCCATGGCAAGCTCCCCAGTTGGGCTTATATTTACAACTTAAATATTAGCCTGACTTCAATTTGCCATTTTGGTGGTCTCTATCCGAAAACTACTGATCATACTCTTTGGAAATGCTAGAGTTCTCTTTATTGTTGGTCTACTATCCTCAGTTGGCTGGGTTTGAGTCTTTCTTTTCTTGATTAGCTTGCTCTTGGAAATTAGCTCACTAGCAACATCAATTGCTGGGCAACTAGCGACTTTGCCAAAGCAGTCATTGCCACTGCTTCTTGGCACATTTGGACTGCTAAATGTCTTCACATTTTCCAATATATTAGTCCAAATTTTAACAAGATCACGATGAAAACCTGGACTGATATGACTGACTTCTTCACGGCAAACCACTTAAGCAACAGGAAGTTTTCTAAAACCATTCACTCAAACCCTATGATCATTTATATCTCTACTAATGCTTCTTGAGATTCTATCTCTTGTCAAGCAGGCTTTGGTTTTATCATTTCCACTAATCATAAAAAAATCCTTCTTGCAAGAGCTTCTGGAGATCTCAATATCTCTTTAATTGAAACAGAACTATGCGCTATCCAACTCTCTCTGGACTATTGTCGTAATAACAATTGGAACCTGAAAAAGCTTCTCTCTGATTGCCTCACTGCCATTCATCTGATCAGAGATTTCAACAACTCTGTTGGTTGGAGACATGCCACTACAATTCAAAACATCCAAGCCACTATGCTTTTTTGGCTTGATCTCATTATTGATCACATCAATAGAGAGAACAATCTTATTGCCGATCGGCTAGCTCATTTTGGCAGTTTGAATCATCAATTATCCCTTTACTCTCAAGAAAGAGATCACCCCATATGCCTTGAAGACACTTGCAGAGAGTCTAGCCTTTCTTTTTAATTCTGTCTCTTTTCCCCTCTTTTTTCTCTCTTTTCTTTATCCTTAGTTACTTGTAACTTTTTTTGCTAAAAAAAAATGGAGATGGCATCCATGTGGCGTCAAACTCTGCTCCGCACCAACAAATGCACAAATCACATGACAAGTGGGTGGGTATCCTTTGAAGTAGTGTAGTTACTCTCTCTAACGCTGGCTAAGGTGCAAAGGAAGTTAAATTAAAGAAGTTCCTAATTGTGGAGCTCAAATCTCTAGTGGTATTTGTTTATAAATAATTCCTTGTAGATAACCAAAAGAGAAGCATCAGATTAATCTTAATTATAATAGAAATAGATCATGGAGAGCAATGGTTGAAGATGCATTTATTCTTTTCTAACTAATATTCAGGATGATCACCTCCATGTAAGGAGGCTCTATGTATGACAATGACAATTGTCAATATTCTAGCGAGCTAAGAGGTCCAAACCTCTAACATCGACTATGGAAAGTTCGCAACTTATTAATTTGGTCTTGGCCAAAATGGTTCCAAATGCTCAAGGACAACTTAAAAAATTATTTATTTATTTAAAAACATGAAGATTTCAATAGCTGATTTCCTTGAAAAGGTATGTTTTTCAATTAAAAAAAGTTTATAAAGTGCATATTTCATGGAATTAGTAAGTTAATCAAATTTAGCAAATAAGATAAAAATAATTTTTTTAATAAAATGACTTATTTATTTGTTTATTAGGAAAATAAAAAACTAATTAAATAAAACAGGAAATAATAAAAATAAAACAACATCCTAGGGAGTTCGCTAGGAGCACCTCCATCCTCAATTCCAATCCCCTTACCATGGTAATCATATTTCTCTGATATCTATACATTTCCATGTGTTTTTCAATCAAATCATTCCCTGTTAAAGCATCAAATCCAATTAGAAATGGCTTTTAATGGTATAAAACAGTAATCACTTGGTCATAATCTGAAATTAACCATAGTGTTCAGTAGTTCTTGGGGTGTTGAGATTTGTGGTGTTGTCAAATTAAAGAAAATAAGAGAAATGAAAGAGTTTTGCTTTTGTTTGAATTTAAGCTTTTAAGATTTATATGAAAATAAAAGCGAGTATATATAAATAACAAGTCCTCTAAATTCTTCTTCTCATGAACAGGTAATTTCTTCAATGGTTTTAGTTTGGTTTCTCTTAATTCTGTGAGTTTTAAATTATTTTGTTATTATTAAATAGTTCAGTATGGCAGCAGAAGAGGTTGATATGCATATAAATTACACTTACATGAAAGAATGGCCAACACACACAAGAAGCAAATTGACAAATTCGATACAAACACAAGAATTGACATGGATTTCTTAAAGCCTATGTTCACTGATAAGTGCTTGTGTATTAGTAATATGAAGTATTATTTTCTTACATTGAGCATTACTTTTCTCAGATTTTATCACTTATACATGTGTATTTGTGTTCTTTTGTGCATATAGGGTTATGGAGACAGCAGTGAAGAAAGGAGCCAAAAGTAGATCGTGGATGCACTTTATCGATGGAATCTTAGAGTGAACAAACGCGGAGACACAAGTTGTGCTCAAAAACACGTGATTGTGTGCCAATCTCCATCATGCTCAAATAAATACATGGTTCAGAGGGGCACAAAGGCAGCCACATTTGCGTGTTCCGATTTGTGCAACACTAGCAAGACCTTCATTAATGTGACATTTATTGAAGACCCAACGAGATCTACCGCATGGATGTGTGCCCGTTCATGTGGCCTCGATGAGAAGTATGGATTCGGGAGTATTTTGGCGGAATACTGTAGCAAATTACTGTAGTAGTTACTATTTACAGACCGCAAAAAATCAGTTTCCTGGAGATTCACACGGGCGTGTGAAAATTCCACACACCCGTGTGGATGGCTAATTCCAACCCTATTTAAGTCGTGATTTCAGCCGATTTGAAGAATATCTTTTGCCCATCTTTTTCTCATCTTTGGAGGCGCTCGCGGCTAGGGTTTGGAGAGGCTTTGGCAAGGTTTTAGGAGTGTTTCTACGGCCTTCAACATAGTGTTCCTTCAGAAGATAGTTATTAGGGGAACTTTTGTCGGCATCAATTCAGCGAGGTGTGCCCTAGGCTTGACGAGGCTACTCCACAAGACCATCGATAAGAACTACAAGGGGGTTTTACTTATGGATTGCATGTTTTTATTTTTGATTTCATTATTGATTGTATCTTGCTCCATGGAGAGCTAAACCCCTAGTGGGTGCTTGGACTTATAAACCCTAGGATGATTTTGTTTTATTAACCTTTTATTATGTTTTCTTTAATTTATGTTTTAATTGAGTTCCAATCTTGAATGCTTGTTAAAGTGATTTTCACTTAGAGTGACACTAGGGTTGTTAGAATCCATCTTGGTAATCCTTGTGGATGAGTGACACACAATGAGCGTTAGACAAAGCTAGATTGGAGAGGGTTGAGAGGGTGAGTTGAGAGGTAGCGGAACGTCCCCTTTCCCTTCTGGTGTAATTTATCCTACCTCGGTGTTCCAAGAGTTCTTTGCGGTCACAATAGAGTGAAGTGCTAAGAGAGAAACTCTGCTGGGGCTTAGTTGTGCAAGCGACAGAGTGAAGCGTTACAGTAATCCTTAGTGCTTGGGCTTAATTGAGACTAAGGATCTTTTGCTTGGACCAAAGGGTTAGATCTAGATTAGGGAATATGGTTTATCACATGGAGTCCCTAGAGCTTTAAGCAGCCTTTCACAGTGTGAGATATTGAGATTGAGCGATTTCTCCGCCGGGGCATAGTGTAGGGTTAGTCACGGTTGATCTTAGGTTTGGGACCGTGTGTTTAAGGATTTCCAAGACTCATTAGACATTAGTTGGGAGACATAATAATTGGTCTTGTACTTGAAGCAACAGTCCTAGGGTGAGCAATGTCCGGGTGCCCCACTTTCTATCGATTGCCTTTCCTCTCATTTTATTGCTTCTCTCTCTTGTTTTCTTTATTTTTATTTGCATTGATATTGTTCGCACCACTATTGATTTATCTTCACTAGGGTACTTTTATTACTTCTGCAACCCGTGCACTTGCGGTACACAAGCAAAGGGTGTGCCATTCATGGGCAGAGCCGAAGAGAAAATTCCACTATAATGTCAAAAAGATTGAGGGTGCAAACTTATTACAAAGCTTAAGAACCAACATTGGCTTCACAACCAAGGATTTCAAAGCACTAGAGAGAACAATCTTACTCTTTTTTTGTAATCCTTAATCTCTTCTTGAGTAGCTTGATTAAGATTTAAATTATTTTGTTATTTCCTTTTTCACAAATATTGATTTGTTTTCTTTTATCCCATGAATTTGAAATTTCTTTTTTTTTTACTACTGAATAAAATGTTGCATATTTGAAGTTTTAATCACTTATGAACAATTGCTCAGTTTAGTGGGATTTGGTGCTATCTTAATGGTGTTTGATAGCAGTGCCATCTTCTTAGTTTCTTTACATATGTTTGAGGTTGTCATTTTCATAAGTTCATTAGAAATTCAATCCTTGCAGAATTGGTGGAAAGTGATTGAGAAAACGATCGAGAACAGCTATGGTAACGTCACTTGTGTGCTCTTTTGTGTGTTTCAGTGCCTGACTGCTCAGGGTTACACAAGGGAGTGTTATGCATCCTCTCAAAAGATTTTGATATTAATATGACTGCTAATTCTGCAATTCTAGTTATTTGTGTTAGGAAAATATGTATGTACAGATGTATATATACAAAGGTATAATTGTGTATGTGCATATCTATATGTACATATGTGTTATTGTTTCTTATATGTAGACCTAAGGTCACATATTGTTCTTGTCCAATCAATGAGGATTTGATCCACTTTCTATATTCTATCATGGTATCAGACTAGATTTCTCTCCAAGCTACTTCCTCTGGCCATCTCTCCCGGCCACTTTCTTCGGCCATCAACTCTAGGCCACTTTCTCTCCCTCAATACTTCCGGTCTTCTACAACTCACAGCCTACCCTTTCTCTCTCTCATTCATTGCTGCTTTGATTCAAAAAAAAAAAATCCTAATCTAGCCCTAGCACCTCTGCTGCCCGCATCAGCCACCATCGCAGACACGTGCATCGCCCAGCTTCATTGTCACCGCTGCCTGGTCGTGTCCTCGTCATAGGTTACCCCTCTGGCCACCCCATTGTGACTGTTTGTCTTCAAAAGCAAATGCATTAATTAATAGTGATTGATAAAAAAAAAACCCAACCTTCAGAGGCATCCTCTTGAGCATCCTCCTCAAGCACTGGGCCGCTCTATGCCTCACCGCGCACCAACCAACACTTCCGACATCTGACCAATGCATGCTTTTCAACGCACACACATTCACAGAAAAACAAAACCAAATGGCAGACAAAAGCTAGTCACCTTTTTAGTTGATGGTAGTGGCAGACATACAATAACAGTGATGGTAACATTTTTCTAAAAAAAAAGCATCTATAGTGATACATACTATTCTCTACAATTGCAGTGCACTATTTCTCTACAGTGCTACACACTATTCTCTATAGTTGACATCTCTAATATGAACATTACTTCCACAGTGAATCAACAGTTACTGGGTTAAATAAAAATATATGCTTATGGACCCCCTTTAGTTTGTACTGAGGGAACTCGCCTGCAGTCTTCCACCACAAGGGGGGCAATACTCTCCCTTCCTCCCATTTTTCTTCTGTGCTTCTACGCATCGATCCCCCTGTCACTTCTTCACCAACTCCATCTCTTCTTCCAATGCCTCACTTTCCCTAGGTATACTCTATGCAGCCTTCTCTTGCTCTATTGTCTCCTGCAAATTAACAGCTTTTGGCCATGTTCTGGCAGTTCCAGCAGTCCCATTTGGTGGACTCCTCCCCTCTATTGGTGATGCACGTTCTGCTTAGGTTGCCTCATTTGCTTTAGGTAGTTTCTGTCCTCTCTGACTTCTTAACTCTGGTGTTTCTCTCCACATGACCCCTAATGACACTCATCTTCACCATTCCCATTCACAATCTCACGTTACCCGTGTTCGCACTGCTGATGGCACACTTCTTCCTGTTTTCTCTACTGGTCATCTCTCATTTAATGCTCAATGCTTTCTCAGTCCCTTCAGTTTCTCATGTTTCTTGTTTATCCATGAATCTCATATCTATTAGCCAGCTCACTGATTATGACTGTTAGGTTATCTTTGATCGTACCTCGTGTCGTATGCAAGATCACAGTGGGATGGTGATTGGAGCTGGTTGTCATCATAATAGAGTTTATGCGTTGGATTTCCTTTGTCTTTCATCTTCAGCTGGACCTATTCATTACTGTTATACTACAGTGCAGTCTCATCATAAGTGGCATCATCATCTTGGCCACTTATATCCTTTTCATATGTCATTTTTTGTTTGTCATGGTGTTTTAGGAGCTATCACTCCTTCTTCTAATGTCGTATGTTTTGGCTATAAGATCAGTAAGCAGCTCCAACGTCCTTATCTTTTGAGTGTGTCTCAGACTAATACTCCTTTTGAGCTTATTCACTTTGATGTTTGGGGTCCCACTCCTTTTGTCTCTAAAGATGGTCATTGCTATTATGTTCTTTTGATAAATGACTACACTCGCTTCACCTGGCTTTATCTTATGCCTAACCGTAGTCAGTTATTGCTATATATCGCTCTTTTTCCGCTATGATACACACTCAGTTCTTTGCCTCTGTCAAGACCTTTCCGTCTGACTTTGGAGGTGAGTACACCTTTCACGCCTTTCGTTTCTTTTTGTCTTTTTGGGGAACTTTGCCTCAATTATCCTATCCTGGGGCTCATCCTCAGAACGGGATCGCCGAACGCAAGCATCATCACATCTTAGAGACGACTCATGCTCTTTTTCTAGGCGCTTTTCTTCCCCTCATTTCTAGGTTGAAGCTGTCAGCACTGTTATTTATCTAATTAACCTACAACCCTCTTCTCACCTTAATGGTCATAGTCCAGGTGAGTGTCTCCATAGGATACCTCCCCGCTATGATCATCTTTGTGTTTTTGGTTGTCGCAGCTTTGTTTCGCTCTCACCTAGAGAGAGAACAAAGCTAACATCCAGTTTGTTTCTTGTGTTTCCCCACTCTCTTAACTCTCCTCCTTTATCTGTTGAGTCGGCTGTATTGTATTCCTTTCCTTTATCTGTTGAGTCTCCTGTAGTGTCTTCCCCTTCTTCCTCGCTTTTGCTTGCTCACCAGCCTATTTGTTTCACATACCACCTTCGGGATCCCGCAGAGCCTCTATCTCGGACGATCATCTCTGACACCTCTTTTACTACCGATTCGGCTCCTGAGGTACCTTCTCACACTTATTCTTTACGCGATCCCTCCACTTTACATCCCCTGTCTGATACGCTTTTGCTAATACTAGTGTTTCAGATACCTTTGAGTCAGGTGCCTACAAGGAAACAGTTTGGTCATCTAAGTGGCGAATTACCTTGACAGAGGAGCTTGATGCCTTGACTCGGACTCATACGTGGAATCTCATTCCCCTTCCTTCTCGTGTTGTTTCCATCACTTGTCGCTAAATCTACCGGGTGAAAACCCGTTCTGACAGGTCTCTCGAGCGCTATAAAGCGTGTTTAGTTGCTCGTGGCTTTCAGCAGGAGTATGGCCACGACCATAAGGAGTCTTTTGCCCCAGTAGCCCACATGCACACTGTGCACACATTGGTTACTATTGCGGTTGTCCATGGTTGGGTTCTTCATCAGGTTGATGTGAAGAATGAGATTCTTCACGGGGACTTGAAGGATGAGGTTTACATGACTCTTCCCCTCGGCCTTCGGGTATTTTCGGTGTCTATTTGTCGTCTTCGCCACACTCTCTATGGGCTTAAATAGGCTCCACGGTCTGGTTTGAGTGGTTCAGCACAGTGGTTAAGGATGTTGGTTTCACTCCTTGCATACATGATCCGGTAGTCTTCATTCACTTTTCCCTTCATGGTCAGACCATTCTTCTTTTATATGTAGATGACATGATCTTTACTGGTGATGGCTCTGCTCACATTATCTTTGTGAAGTAGAAGTTGTGTGAGACTTTCTTGATGACTGATCTAGGTCTGCTTTGTTACTTCCTGGGTATCGAGATCGCTTCTCATCGATGGTTCTGAGTCTCTCGGTGGCGCTATACTCCTGCAGGCTACTTGCTCTCCTATAAATTGGTGATACCACCTTCACTGTTGCTACAGAGTGGAGTTACATTTGCAACCGGTGCTTACGATGGAGTTCCTTTATCAGATCCTTCTCGCTATCGACATCGATTGGCGATTTGGTCTGACTGGCGATCGCGTTCGAGCATATCTCGATGCGAGTTCATATTCACGGTCGATTCGTTCGCGCTCGACTTCTATTCATTATACTCATCTTATCGAATGCTGCGATGTCTTCTAGCAGCGTTCCTGTCTGGTAGCGTATGTTCTTACGCGTAATCCACACGCCCGGTTCGCGAGCTGTTCGATGCTACAGGGCGGTTTTCACGATGATCGAGGTTTACACGCGCGATTCATGTATATCTTTTCTTGGATATTCTCTTTGTTGTTTGGAAGACCGAAAGCGACTTACTGATTTATGAAGTGTAGTCTTTGAAGCTAAGGTTGTGTGTTGGCTTCTCTTGTTCGAAGTACTGCAGGTGCAATCGATCCTTCAGGATTTTGGTGTACCAATCACCTCTCCTATTCTTATTCACTTTGTGATAGTCTTGGGGCCCTCGGATTCTGCGGATCAGGTCGAGCATGAGCTAACCAGATACATTAGATGGATGCACACTTCACCGATCCATGTGCATCTGCGAGATTGTCGTTTCACTATCTTCCTCTGGTCAGTGGTTGATTTCTTTACGAAGGCAGGACGCGTAATCAATATTTATTCATGTTATCAAACTCAAAGGCGCACAATCCGCCTTGAGGTTTGAGAGGAGGGGTGTTAAATATATGTATAGAGATATACTTGTGTATGTATGTATCTATATGTATAGCTGTATTATTGTTTTCTTATATATGCAAGCAATACGTAACTG
>NW_024086425.1:0-5376 GCF_009730915.1 Dioscorea cayenensis subsp. rotundata | reverse complement strand
ATTTTCACGGTATTGCTTATTATTTTCTTTTTCCATTGCTATTTTTCTGTTACAATTGAATTTTTGGTTTTCTTATTTTGTCCTTATTTACAAATGATTTTTTCTTGCTATTTTTCTTGTTGCAATGAATTTTCGTTGTTGTATTTATTGTATAACCAGATTTCTTTTTTCTGCTATTTTCAGCAACAAAGTTTTGGTTGTTGTTTTCCTATAAGCAACGGATTTTCTTTTTTCCAATGCTATTTTCCTTATAGCAATGAAATTTTAGTTGTTGTTTTCCTATTATCATTTGTCATTTGCAACGGAATATCCATCGCTATTTTTTTATTGATTATAATAGCTATTAGCTACAAAATTTATTTTTTCACTAACCTGCACAACTTTATTACACAAATGAAAACAATTATCCATACAAATACACTTAATATAAATTATCCATACAAATGATCTATGAAAGAAATTATCTCATTAAATATCCAAAATTCATCCTTTTATTCATACGAAACATACAAATAATCCATACAAATGATCCAACATTCCATCACAACCAAAAATCCATCATCAACAATTCTCTAATCCATTAATACAATTGTCATCAACAAACAAAGTTAAGTAAAAATCCATCATGAGCATACATTGAATTACCTTGAGTTTCTTTGTTCCCTCTTCTTGCCCAATGTCTTCCTTTATTAAAATTCATAGAAATTTAAAATCCATCAAGTAATATTGTTATAAAAATACAATTGTTAACAACAAAGAAAGTAAAAAAAATATATGAAGGTATATTCAATTACCTTGGGTTTTTTTTGTTGATCTTTTCTTGCCCCAATCTATTCCTCTATGAAAATCATGAAAATTTAAAATCCATCAAATTAAATTGCAACTAGAAATTTATAAGTATATCACAAAAAATTATGAGAAGCAAGATTAAATTTATACCTAAAATCATTTTCTTGTTGGTGGAGGAATATTTGATCCAAATTTCTCCATCATGAAACTCATCATAATCTTGAATTGATTTTTTAAGTCGCTTAAACCACCTATAGCATTCTTCACTTGACTGACATCATCAGTCAATGATTTAAGCTTCTCCTCTAAACTCACAATTCTATCATCATTAAGAGAAGCATTCATATGCGGAGTACTAGTAGAAGGACCACAAACTGAGTTAGTTGTGCATGCAGCTACACTAGAAGTAGCATCAAATAATGCTTTAGAATTGACCATGGTGCCAAACCTATATACATGCGTGCACATAGCTATATTTTCTCCAATTGATGACGCCCATGCTTCTGGATCAAACTCAGGATGATCAGAAGTATTATCACCATATTTTTTGGATAATGCAGATTAATATTTATCCTATAATAAGTGAAAAACATAAAAAAAAAATTAATTTATTTAAGTTTACCAAAATATGAAGTAACAATTCACAACTTAAGGAATAAGTTACTAATGATTAATATACACTAACAACTCTAAATTTATTGTCTACAAAACCACTACTTTCTTTTGATCGTTTATGAGTTCTCTCAAACAATTCTGGATATTGTATTGGTTGTTAAAGCTTTTCTTCCTACATAAGAAATGTTTTTGGTTAGACTATACATACAATTTTATTGTTACATATGTGTTCTATAATAAATTGGCAAAATTAAATCCATGGCATGAGTGAAGTGAAAAAGTTAGATACCATTAGCTTTTGAGTAGCAAGAAATGAATGAAAACCGCTAGTGTGTTTTGTGATACTTCCTTCTTTTTTAGTTAAACGATTGGTCAATGATTTCTTAGATTTGTTTTACCAACTCTCTGTACTCCAGACTGTTTCTATCAAAGCATTCCAAATTTCAGTTGGCATCCAATTCCTTTTCATTCCTTAACACTTCTTAATATTAGCAATATTAGTGACACCAGCTTCTTCCATAGCTTTTGTTCTTTCACCATTAAATGTGTCTTTGAATCATTCCTTACATGTCTTTTCCCATATACTCTTCGTACGTTAGGTTCTTCTTGTAAGAGCCAATTAAAATATTCCTAATATTGAGCATTAATAATTAGAATTCATATCCACAAAAATAAGATTTAAGATTTAAGGAAGTAAAGCAAGTTAAGATAAAATAAACACACAATTGATAGTTACCCCCAATTTCTTCCACATAGCTTCTTTTGCATCATCTGGAATTTTTTTCCATGCTGGCCACACCTGGGTAAAATAATTTTTAATTATTCTGACAATAGTTGATGACACCCCTTTTCTCCGCAAAAACACTGTGACAAGTTATAGATAGCCATTAAACAATAAAAGTATAAAAACAGAAATATAGTTAATAAACCCAAAGAAAAAAAAATCACTTGTGAATATATCACATTAAATCCAAATTTTATCAAATTGCCTATCACCAAGAATTGTCAAAGTATGTTTTCTGTTTGCATCTTTTGGAGCGATTCTTCCTAAAGTAGGACCCCTTGTTCGGAGTTGTATATCTTGTCTTGCAACATCTTTGAATGTAGTTGATAACCCACCAAAACACTAATTCCAATGTCTTACTTACTATAGGTTCAAGTGGTGGATCATTATTTGTCGATGGTTGATTGCATGGACTACCCATAGAAGATGCCATCATAAATGGTTCCATACTGTACTGAATAGCGGAAGTTACTTTCAAAGGTAGACAATATGCAGAATTCCTTATAGGCCAAGTGTTCCTTGTTTCACTTGCTTGACCTTTACCTTTATTTTTGGTCTTGCGATCTTTTGGTTTAACCATTGCAACACTATTGCAAAAAAATTAATTATTAGGACCAATTAACAACGGAAATATTTAGCTACATATTAATACAAAAATTAAACAATATTCATATTGAGGATACATTAGTGACTATCATAATAACCGAAACATACACATAAAAATTAAACAATATTCATGAACAACAAAAAAAGATACATTTAGTCTATATGTTAATGACTACATTAACATATAAACTACATTAGTGACTATCATAATAATCGAAAGATACACACAAAAATTAATCAATATTCATAAACAACAAAAAAAAACATACATTTGGTCTATATGTTAATGACTACATTGGACAAATTGCAAACATAAGCAAGTTAATTTTTTTCATGAAATAAATTGCAACCTAGTGCCATAAACTTTTGCATAACAAATTGGAAAACTAAAAATATTATGGCGAAATTAGTCCAAAAACTTAAAATAAATATAGAGATTAATATTTTTTAATGAGAAATAGGCAAATTAATAAAAGATCATAGATAAGTCTACATGTAGAAATATATATATATATATATATATATATGTCCTTGACAAATAATATATTAAAAGCTCTCAATTTTCTTCATCATCTTCAAATTCATCTCCATCATCTACATCATCTACATCATCTACATTGTTTGCTTCATCCCTGTCTTCATCGCCATTTTGATCTCCATCTTCATCAACTTCATGTTCATCTTCTTGTTGTTCTTCAACAAATGAAGTTATCTCCTCAAATATACCATTAGCAAGAACCAAGGTTTAAAAAGGCGAAAGGCGTACTTGAGACATTTTGCTTTTATAAGGTGAGGCGTAAGCCTCAACAAAAACTGAAAATTGTAAACAATAATTGATAAAATAGACTAAATAATCATAAAATTCATCATAAAATGATTTATTGTCTTTGGTTTTCATTTTTTTTAACTTAAACTTATTTCATAGATCATTTTAATTTCTAAGAAATTGTTTTCTAATTGTTCCAAAAAAAACATTAACATTATCATCACTCATTAATCACTAGCACTAGAAAAATTTATCATAAAATCATTTTCTTCTTCATCTTCAACATCATCATCTTCCCATTCGGATTCTTCCTCCACCAATGCTATTGGCCTTTTCCCTTTACCTACAAAATATTTATAAATTATAATGTTATAATTTTAAAAATAAATCATAAATTAATGTTTAATAATTAATTCAAGTATGAAAGCCTTAAAGGAAAATTAAACTAATCTCTTTGACTTACTACGCTTGCTTCATGGTCCTCACCCTCTGAATGTGATTTTTTTTCCTTTTACTTCCTTTGTCATTGCCATCTTTAAGTAGCATTGGCACATCATCAACATCAAAATCATCTTCATTAAATGCTAATGCATTTCCTTCCTCTTCATAATTGTTTTCTTGATCAACAATCCATTCATCATCCAACTGTATATTATCAACAATTAGTGGATTGTCTTCATCTTTGAGTGACTTTAATTATAAATGTCTATCTTTTAATCTCTTGTTGTACATGATATACACCAAAGAATTAAGTTTCTTGGTGGTCAAACGGTTTCATCTCTTTGTTTGCACCTATTTAGAATAGTGACAAAATAGAATTAAAAAATTAAATAACATTAAAGTCATGATCATGTAACAATTTTATTTAATAAAATTTTAAACTTGATTGAAAGTACTCCAGTTCCTCTCACATCTTGATGCTGAACAAGTGAGGCTCAATATCCTTACTGCAAAACTTTGAAGTCCAAGGGTTTCATCTACATATTGCATCCACCAGTCAGCTATACTAAAATAAAAATAAAATAAGTGGCATTATCATTGCAAACATTAATGTCAAAAATTCAACTATAGATCATTGCATACCTTGAGCACATTTCTTAGAAGTTTCTATTGCTTGATAAAGACCAAAAAAAAACCCTTTTTGTTGCGAAATGCATCAATTTCAAGATCTACTTTGACTATGTCCTCCTCCTTAACAAACTTGTGCATACAATTGAACAAACCTATTTTAATCTCAGGATGAGTTGATTTATTATCATCATAATGGTAATGAGGATTCAAGAAATATGTCGCGGCATGCAAATCGCGATGCAATTGAAAATCCCATTTTTTATCAATGATATCCCATATCTTTTTGTATGATGCTTCTTCACCTCCCAAAGTTTTTGCTATTTCTTCTTTTGCGGCATCCAGTGCACCATAAATAAATCCCATTGCAGGCATCTTTTCTGAATCCACCATTCTTAACACTCCCACCAAAGGTTTTGTAGTTTGAAAGGCATAAAGTACACTAGGCCAAAAGGTTCTATCATTCAAAATGATATTTTTAATTGCTTTTCCTTTAGCTTTTGTTTGCCCATGTACTATTCGCCCATTCTTTAGAAGTAAACATAGCCTCCAATGGTTGCCTTAACCGTCAAATGCTTTGTAAAGTTAAAAATGCAGTAGTAAATCTAGTTGTTGCAGGTCAAAGAAGATAACTATCAATGAAAGTTCTCATCATTGCCAATACATAACCATGATTGTAGATGAAGGGGTTGTTTGGTTACTAGTATTTCAAATTACAGTGTAAGTCAAATTACATGTAATTGAAATT